>NW_020664471.1:5480169-5606783 GCF_002925995.2 Terrapene triunguis
AGCACCTGGGGGCAGCTCTTTACAGCCTCAGAAACCCCAGAGATTTTAGCAGTTCTAGACTCTGATCACTTTTGGGGAAAGGGTGGGGGTGGAAGGAAGTGTGAGAAAGGGGAAAGGGACGGATTAAGTGGGGGCTGAGATAGTGGACAACCCCCAAGGAAACCCTCACTTCCCTAGCCTCAGAGACATCTGACTGACTGATCACATAATTGATCACTGGGCCTCGTCCCTGCTGGGGTGAACCTCTGCCCTCTGAAGAGCTGCAGAGGGAATAGAAGAATCCTCTTCGGTTATGATGGACTCCTAGCCTCAGATGGGGCAGGCAGGCAGCCCAGTGATTTTGGAGGGAGCCCGTTACCCTGGAGAGTTATGAGGATAGAGTGTTAGTTTGGAGAAAGCAGGAAAAAACGCTAGGCAAAAGGGGAGTCTGGGAATAGTTTGTACAGAAAGGAGAAAAGATACAAAAATAATAGGCAGCAGGGTCCATTTTTCTGGGCTGGCCTGGAGTGGACTAATGTGCAAATATTAAAGGAGCCAATGAGTTTATAGACTGCTAAGGATTTTTTTAAGTGCTCATTGAAATGAATTGGAACCAGGAGGCTGTGTGCATTGTTAGCCTATGCAGCTGCAAGACAATATCCATTACCCTCATTCTCCCCCGCATGTTGTTTGTTACATTCACTCATGGCAGCTTATGTTTAAACCTTAAAGGGCAGATGTGGCACACAGGGGAGGTAGGCACATAATTGCCCTTGGAAATTTCTTCCTTGGTTATGAGGCAAGGATAGTCTCTTCCTATGGGCCTATACTACACCCAGCCCAATTGGATCCTGATGCTGATTAGTGGCTTGAATGCTACAGTAATGCAAAGAGTGAATAATAATTATATCCAGCTTACATGTCATTATACATGTCGGTTTCTCATTCTGGCTAAATTTTTTAAAAGCATCTAAGAGATGTAGGAGCCAAAGGGTCTTAGGCTCCTAAATCAAACAGGTATTTTTGAAAATGTTACCCTATATCTTCAAGCACATTTCTAATTTCTGAATGCAAAACCCTGGATCTCAGATTACAAGTCAGATTTATTGCTAAAATGGGCTGGATCTGAACAGGGTGAAATCTAGCAAAGTTTAGTTCTGGCCTGGAGTTTGAATCCCAAGTTTGAGAGCACTTTGTAGGGCACTCCATGGAAGAGAGGGTGGGCATACATACAATACCCAATTATTGTACTACCTGTGGGTAAGGAGGGTTGGGATAGGCCTTGGGAGGGTAAGGAGGGAAAGGGAGACAGACAGAGAGTCACTTGGAGGGAAGTAAGACAGGGATATGAGGGAAGAGAAGGGACGAAGTTTAAACATAAGCTGCCATGAGTGAATGTAACAAACAACATGCCGGGGAAAGTGAACTGGAAGGTAAGGAAAGAGGGGTGGTGTGTAGGGTGGCCACTGCCACAGCCCCAGAATACCAGACATTTTGGTACTTTAAGGAATGGCACGGAACTGCCCCCACTGGCATGACCTTGCACACACCATGAATGCAAGGTCATATTGCACGGAGGATGATAGTTTGAAGAGTGTGCTGCCCTTTCCTACCAGTGAGACTGTGTGTGCGAGATCACACTGGCAGGGCGGAGTGGTGTGCTCTTCAAAATGGCATCTCCCATCTGTGACACCAGATAAACCCATGTCCCCTTTTGTCTCAGTACCAGACAGAGGACAAAACCATAGACAAAGTTCAACTTAAAATTGGATGAGTGGCCTTTCGTGTGTGTGTGTTTGAGGATAATTGGGGCGCCCCTGTGAGGGGGATGGAAAAAGAGTATGTGAGAAAGGAAAGGAAGAATAGAACAAGATGGGCTGACCTTGACAAGTCATGAGACATAAGCGGAGAGCCAGGGATGGGAAACAGAGTGGAAACAGAGAAGAACTTGCATCACAGGGGACGTGAATCAAATAGAAAGGAGGAAAAGTCAGAAGCTGGAGAGAAGGAGGTAAAAGAATAAAATTGGATAATATAAAAAGTGGTAGACGATACCTGAATGGAAAAGAGGTAAGAAAAAGGAAGAAAAGATAAACAGCACTAGGGAAAGTAAATTGTGTATTACTCATGATCTGAGTGTACAGCCCAACTGGTATCTAAAGGATAGGGCTCTGGGGATCTCAGAGATGGGATTTTTTTTTTAACATGAAAATATCAAAGTCAATATTCTTTGTATTCCCCTTCGCTTAACTCCTGGTGGGGGGTACCTAAAACAATGGTTCTCCTAGGACACCAATGCACCTGAGGCTGGGCATAGTCACCCAGCTATGTAAATATTTATACAATACAGTCTGGGAATCCAATCTTGTTGACAAGTAAAACCCTGCAATAAATTCTGTCTGAGCTTGAAATGGTTTACAAGTTAACATTAATAATAAAATTTTTTTCACAGAATCTGCAGGGAAATTCCAAGTGCACCTTAGGTTTTCTCATAAACTGAAACACGCTTAGAATTAAATAAAATAAGGTATTTGTACTTACATCTTACTTAGATGTAGGAAACCCTTGACTTAGCAGAGTGACAGTCCTGTTGCTACGTGGGCTGAGTTTTTGTACATATTGGTAACATTACAGTGCTCTCACTCCCTCCCAAACTAGTTCCATTAACTTGTCATTACTTTCATCACCCAAATGTTATCCTGAGTAAAGGGTAGAAGTTTTAATAGCGTGCTAATCCTCATTAAAAATTACAGGCAATAACACAGGCATTATTTCAAGGCCTGCTTTCACAGATAGAGTAATCGAGGAGACTAGGTTAGAGTGTACGCTACATGGGAAAAACAACATACAGGCCCAGAAAAAATGAAGCACTGCACAGGATGGAGTATCAGGACAGTCTGAGGTCAAGTTTGAAGTCTATCAGAAGTGCTGTAGAGGGAGGGGCAACTGTCCACGATGCTTGTTCTTGCACTGTCAACGTCCACCTTCTGAGAGCACTAACTGTACTGAAAGTTATTTGAAAAATACACACTGTGAAATTCATATTTAAATATGAAGAGATAAGGTACAGACACAAACATTTTATTATGCCCTCACAGAGCACTTTAAACCATCGAGTTACTGTTGCCATTCATTTCACGAACTTTCCACTAAGCAATAGGAGCATGTACTGGGAGCAGATTTCCAGTTTCAGAAAAGGACTACATTCAGCCAAATTAATCCGTGGTGTAACTCCATTGACGTCCGTGGGATTATCTCAGCGATGATTTACATCAGGGATGACATTCTCTTGAAAAGCCCGTTCATGCTCCTGCCGAAGTCTGGTTGTTTTGCCATAGGGTCCAATCTTCCTGCTGGTGAAGTCTATCTTTGTGAGGTTTTTGTGGTTTGTGACTAAAATGTGATTACCATTTCTAGATTAAAATTTAAAGCCTGGCTCGCGCAAAGGGATCCACGAGCATGGAGCTTTAACCTTTTACAGCATCCCTCCGAAGACAAATAGACAGTTATGGTCTGTTTTGAAGTCAGTGGGACTTTGCACAGGACTAAGTGTTCATTTCCAGATCCCGTTGCAGAAAAGAGGCCTAGGAGTTTGTCTGGTGCTGAACATCCACAATTCCCATTAAAGTCAAAGAACCATATTCTGACCCAAGATAGCCTAATGGAATTGAGGTCAGAATCTGCACCCTGGGGAATTGTGTGGGCTGAGCACCACTCAGAATCTGCCCCTTACTCTGACGCAATATTTAAAGACTATTCTTTTGTCTTATCCAATGTGCGAAGGAGAGTGCTTTTTAAGAAACCTGCCTATTAGGGACATTTCAGAGTAGTTCTTGATGTTTTTCTCTCACTTGCTCTACAAAACTATGTTCATGCAAGCTAAAACAAACTTTGATATATAATCAGTAATCTCTTCTTTTGACCCAGAGGCTTAATTGCTTTAATTCGTTCCTGAATTGGAAGGCTAGGAAAGCATGCTGGATCACATCCATAAAGAAATGACATATGTACTGCAGGCTCACAATAAGACGTTGTGACTTTTTTATTTGCAGATATCCTGTTTTTCTCCCGATTCACAAAGAAAACTCAGTGCTCGAGGGAACTGCTAACTGGGATGTGCTGGAATGGACTAAGACAAATTTAACTAAAGCCAAGAATGCCCCTGGTTTGGCTCTGAAATGTACGCTAAGCAGCCAAGGACATTTGGAAGGCCAACTCCAAGCAGCATGGTTTAGTGTGGTACTTTACAAAATGCACTAATAATTACATAACGTGAATTGTATTAAAGTCTGTTATGTCTTCATGCCTGGATTCAGAAAGAAAATCTGCTGTCTGGGTGCAAGAGAAAGATGACAGTACATTAACGTGTGGAATAAAATATACATTCTTCTTTAATGGAACCAATTTAAATTCCATGTCATTGGCTCCTTGTCTTGTAGTCAGAACTGATTGCATGGCTCTAGTTTGCCCTGGTCAGGATGTGGGCAGATCAGAGTCCAACATACAGATTTACTTAAGAAAATTATGGTGGCATGAAGAAACAACTTTTGAAATCATAAATATATACTGCATTCTGTACAGAAACTAGGATGGAGAGAAAAAAATGATAAAAATGTATCTATTTGACAAATGTTACTCCATCTGCTTTTGGAATATTCAGAAGCAGACCAAGTTTTCCGCAGATGATCATTAATTTATTTTGTTTTCCAGCATTACCCGCAGTGTGCTAGGCACTGTGGCCCACCTCAAGGGTAGCTGCCCCTTTCCCAACGAGAATTTATTCTTTGTTAACACGTATTTACCACATCTATTTTAAAATTATTTGTACTAAATGGACTGATTACAGATTCAAACTTTGGGCTGAGTTGTCAAGTTGTGATTGGTGACATAAGTCATAGATTCATAGATTCTCGGACTGGAAGGGACCTCGAGAGATCATCGAGTCCAGTCCCCTGCCCTCATGGCAGGACCAAATACTGTCTAGACCATCCCTGATAGACATTTATCTAACCTACTCTTAAATATCTCCAGAGATGGAGATTCCACAACTTCCCTAGGCAATTTATTCCAGTGTTTAACCACCCTGACAGTTAGGAACTTTTTCCTAATGTCAAACCTAAACCTCCCTTGCTGCAGTTTAAGCCCATTGATTCTTGTTCTATCCTTAGAGGCTAAGATGAACAAGTTTTCTCCCTCCTCCTGACACCCTTTTAGATACCTGAAAACTGCTATCATGTCCCCTCTCAGTCTTCTCTTTTCCAAACTAAACAAACCCAGTTCTTTCAGCCTTCCTTCATAGGTCATGTTCTCAAGACCTTTAATCATTCTTGTTGCTCTTCTCTGGACCCTCTCCAATTTCTCCACATCTTTCTTGAAATGCGGTGCCCAGAACTGGACACAATACTCCAGCTGAGGCCTAACCAGTACAGAGTAGAGCGGAAGAATGACTTCTCGTGTCTTGCTCACAACACACCTGTTAATGCATCCCAGAATCACGTTTGCTTTTTTTGCAACAGCATCACACTGTTGACTCATATTTAGCTTGTGGTCCACTATAACCCCTAGATCCCTTTCTGCCGTACTCCTTCCTAGACAGTCTCTTCCCATTCTGTATGTGTTAAACTGATTTTTCCTTCCTAAGTGGAGCACTTTGCATTTGTCTTTGTTAAACTTCATCCTGTTTATCTCAGACCATTTCTCCAATTTGTCCAGATCATTTTGAATTATGACCCTGTCCTCCAAAGCAGTTGCAATCCCTCCCAGTTTGGTATCATCTGCAAACTTAATAAGCATATACTTTCTATGCCAATATCTAAGTCGTTGATGAAGATATTGAACAGAGCCGGTCCCAAAACAGATCCCTGCGGAACCCCACTTGTTATACCTTTCCAGCAGGATTAGGAACCATTAATAACAACTCTCTGAGTATGGTTATCCAGACAGTTATGCACCCACCTTATAGTAGCCCCAAATTGTATTTGCCTAGTTTATCGATAAGAACATCATGCGAGACTGTATCAAATGCCTTACTAAAGTCTAGGTATACCGCATCCACTGCTTCTCCCTTATCCACAAAACTCTTTATCCTATCAAAGAAAGCTATCAGATTGGTTTGACACGATTTGTTCTTTACAAATCCATGCTGGCTATTCTCTATCACCTTGCCACCTTCCAAGTGTTTGCAGATGATTTCCTTAATACTTGCTCCATTAACTTCCCTGGCACAGAAGTTAAACTAACTGGTCTGTAGTTTCCTGGGTTGTTTTTATTTCCCTTTTTATAGATGGGCACTATATTTGCCCTTTTCCAGTCTTCTGGAATCTCTCCCGTCTCCCATGATTTTCCAAAGATAATAGCTAGAGTCTCAGATACCTCCTCTATTAGCTCCTTGAGTATTCTAGGATGCATTTCATCAGGCCCTGGTGACTTGCAGGCATCTAACTTTTCTAAGTGATTTTTAACTTGTTCTTTTTTTATTTTATCTGCTAAACCTACCCCTTTCCCATTAACATTCACTATGTTAGGCATTCCTTCAGACTTCTCGGTGAAGACTGAAACAAAGAAGTCATTAAGCTTCTCTGCCATTTCCAAGTTTCCTGTTACTGTTTCTCCCTCTTCACTGAGCAGTGGGCCTACCCTGTCCTTGGTCTTCCTCTTCCTTCTAATGTATTGATAAAAAGTCTTCTTGTTTCCCTTTATTCCCGTAGCTAGTTTGAGCTCATTTTGTGCCTTTGCCTTTCTAATCTTGCCCCTGCATTCCTGTGTTGTTTGCCTATATTCATCCTTTGTAATCTGTCCTAGTTTCCATTTTTTGTATGACTCCTTTTTATTTTTTAGATCATGCAAGATCTCGTGGTTAAGCCAAGGTGGTCTTTTGCCACATTTTCTATCTTTCCTTGGGCCCTTAATAGTGTCCCTTTGAAAAACTGCCAACTCTCCTCAGTTGTTTTCCCCCTCAGTCTTGATTCCCATGGGACCTTACCTATCAGCTCTCTGAGCTTACCAAAATCTGCCTTCCTGAAATCCATTGTCTCTATTTTGCTGTACTCCCTTCTACCCTTCCTTAGAATTGCAAACTCTATGATTTCATGATCACTTTCACCCAAGCTGCCTTCTACTTTCAAATTCTCAACGAGTTCCTCCCTATTTGTTAAAATCAAGTCCAGAACAGCTTCTCCCCTTGTAGCTTTTTCAACCTTCTGAAATAAAAAGTTGTCTGCAATGCAGTCCAAGAATTTATTGGATAGTCTGTGCCCTGCTGTGTTAAAGTCACATGGGGCTAAAGGATATTTACTTCCACTTTAAGGCCTCTGTAGAGTGGCTTTTGTGTGTGTGAATCCCATAAATGAGAGGCCCATAAATGTATGCTTTCTGTTGACTGGATAAGCACACAGGGATTTCTGACATGAATACTTACATATGAAAAATTAACATTTGGTTTATACATGGAAGCCCCTCCTCAGATTGATCACCAAGCTACCTTCTTGCCTCAGGCAGGTCCTTCCTGAAAGCTGACTTCTGTTGGGTTACCTACGACATCCATGTGATCTTATTATTCTAATCCTCTTCCCTTTCTTCCCTCTTTCCCCCTTTTTATGACCATCACTTGTTGTGTCATGTCTGAATTAAATGCCAAGATTTTATAATAGGGTGCCTGTTTCCATGTCTCTTTTTCTGTGAACTGCCATAGAGACCCTTTATATTTAAAAGTAATAATAAATAATTATGGCTGGTCAAAATAGAAACTTAGTGAGGGAAAAGTTTTCTGTGGAAATGTTCAAGCTTCCCTGTCCAAGATCTGAAACCCTAAACCATTTCATTTTTGGCCACCCCTCCCCACCTCCAGATTTCTCAGTTTTCAGTTTGTTGATTACAAGACACAACTTTCCATAGTGACAACAATAAGTTCGGTTCAGCTGTAATAACAGTGCACTGACAGTCACAAATATGCCTTTATGACTCTCATTGCACAAGTAATTTTATCTGTAAAGCCTGATTGCTCAGATGTTCACAGAAACCCCCCCATAAAAGGGTAGGTGCAAGGCCTAAACCAATTCATATGAGCATGAGAACATACATTTGCAAAATGTTCTTCACCCAGCAGTAGCAAAAAGTGTTCTAAAATCTCGCACACAGTCATGTACGAGGAAGCAAATTCCTTACTATCAAAACAAGGCGTGACTCAAAGGAACGTGAATGCCAGTAGGACAGTCTAGCCAAGAAGTCTTTTCCTCTGTTTGCTAACCCTGCACAGTCCATCCTGGCTTGCATGAAAACAAGGACAAAGACCATAGGATAAAAGGAGGGCTAGTTGTCACAGACTCAATGGTGCTGCTTGGAAAATAGATAGTGCAAATGAATAACCTTAAGCTTGTGACAAAATTACCAAGGAAAGACAGGAAATTCTACGTAAGGCAGATACTTCTCTATCTTGAACTCACACCACTGTGCAGGGGAAAAGGACAAAACACCAGGAATAGGGGAAGCCTGAGCTTCAATGTACAGGCCCTTAGTGAGCATCATATTCTTAGCATTATCTGAATGAGATGGGTTTTCAAAAGGGCTTGGGATTGACCTAACTCTGCTTTACCATTGACTTCAATGGGAGCTGATTTAGCCCTGAGTGAAAATCCCATCTTCAAGGTGCAGTTTTGTATCTTTGGGTGTTTCCCTTAATTCTGTTATGCACAGTAGCAACCCCCCAGACATAAAGTTCCCTTCCCCACACACTTTTTGGAAGTTCAGCTCTGGACCTGAACTTTGCAGCTTGGCCCCATCTCTAGTTAGAATATGTACATGATAAACTGAAAGAACTCTGAAAAGCAAGTGCTGACTTGTAAGCAAAACATGAATAATACATAACCTGGTACAAAATCCTTTTATCAAAAGCACTATTTATAGAGCATAAAGCCTACGGGACTTTAAATCTTATTTTCATAAGTGATGTCGGCCCCATTGACTTTCAGTGGGAGTTAGGGACATAACCTGCTTAGGCACTTTTGCAAACCCCATGAGGTATCTATATGATATTGAGGCACTTAAGTACATTTGCAAATCTGGCCTGGTCACTTCTGAAAATTGGATTCAGGCTCCTAAATCATGTAGGCACTTTTGAAAATTTTACCCAGTATATGAAAATGTTGACTATGAAAATGTGTAGAATTCTTAGCACTCATCCCAGGTCAGATTACAGCAGACTGTAATGTAGGTACACAAAGAGGAAGTTTAAGAAGATTGCCCCTCATGTGCAAAGGCCAGACACATATCAGTCTCTGTGCTTAAGGAAAGCAGAGCTTGCTCTTTCCTAGAGCCCCATCTTGTCCATATCACTCTAACAGGGGGTTGGTCTTTGGTGAAGAGAAAGCAAGGTCATGGATGCAGTAACAGGCCCTGGACCTAGCTGCAATATCCAAAGGACTTGGCAGTGTCTATACACCTGCTAATGGTTGGAGACATTGAGTCACTGTGAGGTCACCCCTATGGTGATTACAAGAATCTGGCCCTGTATCTCTGAATTTCAAATCACGATTGAGAATATTATATTTTCCACAAATAAAAGTGTTACTAATTGTACCAGCGGGTAGAAATCTGAGGAAGCCAAGGGGATTCCCATACAGATGGCAAGCTTTTTTACCTTGTGCATTAAAAAAAGCATGTAGTATCTCCAATTATTCTAAGTGCTACATCTCCAAGAAAGACATAACAGCCTGACCTCATTAAATGTACTCCTACAATATTGTAGATGGCATTATGCAGAGCACAATTTGAAACCATGGAAGATTCTAACATGCATTCAGAATTCTCCATTTACTTGCCAAAGAATTGCCATGTTCTGTGATTTGATTGAATTTAGTAAATTCTACTACAAAAAGGGAAACGTTGTACAACAGCATGTTCAGTTTTTCTTAATTTGTTAGGGGTAACAAGTTAACCATTAGGTGGGAAAACAAAGCTCCTGCTTTTCTGGCTGGACTTTTAATCTGGTTACCTCTTTAATGAGTAAATATCAGTAATGCCACAGGTTTCTTTTGGAACTCAAGCCCTTAGGTGACAATAATCACGAATTGACAATGGGTCCCACACAAGTTAGATGAAGTTTGGCTTCTTTGTAATATGTGACTTTCTGGTCGGAGAAGGGGTGTTGAAATAGGCTGGGATAATCAATCACAGAGTAATCTTTGGCCATAACTGCTGTGACCCTGTTCTTCCTGCATGAAGATATATATGTCTAATGCTATGTTAATCCTAAATAAGATGACATTCTGCATAAACTGAGGTTAAACAACTAATAAAACTCTTCTGCATTTTGAAGCTGGAAATAGGCACCTTGAATCTATTGTACTTGCTTAAAATCTAACCCTGGAGGACCAAAATGTGCAACAGTTTACACCCCATACCACCCCACTGACTTCAATGGGGATGCACAGGATATAAATCACTACAGGATTCAGACCCAAAATGGGTCTAGCTATTAGGGGAACGCTTAGCATGTGTTTGATAAGTGCAGATCTGTCAATGGTCGCTATAGGCCTCACAAAGTCACATACTACATTACAGACAAGGAAGAGCTTACAATGATTTTGACTGCCTTTATGTGCAGAATGGAGCTCCTAGAGAGTAGAATTTAATTGTTAGTAATGGCATACAATAAGGCCATACTGTCTCCTCCCCTGTGCATTGTGAAGGGGGATAAACTGGTAAATACCAGCCAAAATAGAAGTGAAGCCACATACACCTCATCCCCATTCGCCAATGCACTTGAACCTCAGTGGGATAGCAGAGCCAAGAAATTTCATAGCACTACCTTCTGGCAAAACCATAATCTCCACAGGCAATTTCATTAGGCGTGTGAGAGGGTGTATAACCCACCCTGGCAGAGAAACAGTTAACTGGAGTGAGAGAGTAATTAGTCCACCCAGTTGCACCTGGAAGGTGGCCAGGCCCCATTTAGAATTAGGCCCAGCTGAGGAGGAGATATCTGGCTGAATTGAGGTTGAGTCCCAGCTGTGAGAAGCAGGGCTGACTGATAGAGGATGGACTTCGGAGGGCAGGAGATGAGTAGGTTTTAGGAGCCTCTCTTGAGAAAGGAGCTCTGATAAAGGATGTGGAAAGCCACTGGGGTGGAGTGGGCTTCTATGGTGAGCTGTGACAAAAGGGGCAAGGTGCTTAAGAGGTAGCCCAGAGGTTGGGTTTCTGGAGGAAAGAGATGTGGACTCAGAGAGAGCATTGGGGAGGTAGGCAGGTGCTGAGCGTTCAGGGAGAAAGCCCTGCAAGGTGTTGCTCAGTACAAGAGCTAGAAAGAACTCTGCAGAGCCTGGGATGGGTGAAGAATCTGGGAGGGGTGAGCCCAGGAAGGGGCTGGGGAAAGAACCTAATGGCAGGCTGAGATAGGGAATGGTACAGGGATGCAGCAAGGAGTTTGAGTCAGAAGCAGACTTTAGGTGCTTGGAGTGGAATCCAGATCAGAGGGAAGGTCTATGCTCCCCAACTGGCAAATGAGGAAAGTGGTGTAAAAGCCACCTGAGATAAGGGGTGTGTAAGTATCCTTGGGCTGAAGACCTGGCCTAGGGTCATTGGACTACTGTTTAGTGGGACTCTGTCCTCTTCAAAGGGGTGGGACTCAATGTGAGCTGGCTGGAGGGACATGTCTTGAGAAAAAGCAGACCCCTGTTGGGCCTGAGGAAGAAAGCCTGCTATGTTAGGGGGTGCATCAGTTGGTGGGTCACTGTTTTACAAGGAGTTAAATCCTGCCCAGTGCTTCTGGGTGGAGGTAGGCTAGGACACAGGCAGGGGTGCTCTGCTATTTGTAGTATGGCTTCTTAGTGAGTCCTTCTACCAGGGACAACAGAACTACACTTTCCATGCAAATGTCCTGAGTTTGGCAGTGGGTTATCTGCTGGTAGCATGGTTGCACATGTGCAGTCCCCTCCCTCCCAAGGGGATGGAGAATCAGAAATTTTGCATGGGGTTTGTATTTCCTAAAAAAAAAAAAAAAAAAACTTCTCCCAAGTAACTTTGCTTCTCTTGTTGCTGTTGCTTGGCTGTATGGAGGTGATGCTATCACTATGCAATTACTTCAGATCAGTTTTAGATCTATACATTTCTAGATTACCTATGGGAATGAATTAACAATATAGATAACTAAAAGTATTGTGAATAAAGACATAACTTTAGAAAATCCTGTATTAGCTTAACCCTGGACTCATAAATGTATTGTGTCTGACCTGTTTGGGTCATATGCTGTTTGGAGCAGCGACTATATTTTGCATACTGTACAGCACCAGGCAGGCTAGCAGTTCTGCTCAATGAGTGACAAATAAGTTATATGTTATAAAATAGGTATCTGAATGTCCAAATGATGTGCACAAAGCTTTAGAAAGCAGAAATAACAGGTATGTACTGTGCAATTACAAGATATTTATTTACCATGTAAGCACTCTGCCAGAACATCTTGATTATCACCATCTAATTATATGCAGCAAGTAAAGAGTTATTTTGTGCTGACAGCAACCCACAGAGGTATGGTGAAAAGTCTGAGCAGGAATTTGCTTTCATATCAGATGTGGTCTGTTATATCAACAGGAGCTTGGCCATTTTGAAAACATCATGTGCTCCATTCTTTCCTTTCCCCTTATTTTCTATTGACTCTCTCTTTGTCTTGCTTATAAGCGGTCAGGGATAATTTGCATTGAGCAGGTTTATGCCATCATGAAGAAATGGGTCCTAGTCATGGATGTAGATCCCGGACTCTAGGGGCCAAGTTCTCAAAATACAGCCTGCATTTCTATGTGCTCCCACTTGTTCATGCAGATCATAGTGTTTACATGCACAAAACCCCACTGTGTGTTCGGTTTACACATCATGGGTTTTATACATGTAGGCTGAAAATTTTCAAAAGACCCAAAGGGAGTTAAGGGCACCAAATCCTACCAAAAATAATGGGGACTGGGTGCCTAATGTCCTTAGTGTCCTCTGAAATTCCAGCCATAAATACTCTGACTTGTGTTCAAGATAGATAGCATGCAAAAACTGTGCACTCATAAGTAGAAACTGAGGCCCCTTGAAAATTTACCTCGAGATATTGTGTGGAAACCCAGTCTGATCACTCTTCTAGTGAAGAAGACAAAACAGGAAGTAAATGGCCATGAGCACACTGAGTCTCTTGTCTTTTTCTCAGTCCAAAACACTTAAGGACAGATTCTGGCTTTAAACAAATGGCCACACTGGAGCAGAAGGATGAGGAGGTGCCATGTTGCAGTGGGAGGCTCTGGAGGACTTCTGTGGCATTCAGTCAGAACTTCTCCTTAGAGATCCAGGGTGGTGGTTGTGGGGGAGGGAGAGGAGGGCAGGTGGTATGGAGTAGGCAGCCTAGCCTGGAGGGGTAGTTCTGCCACCCCTTGGTGGGTGCAGTGTGCACTCCTAGTATGAATCAGCTATGTAGGCTGGTGCCGAGGGAGTGGTATCCTCTGCAAGAACTGGGAAAATTCCTTATGCCTTCTCCTTCCCTTCTTGCATCTTTTCACATGGTCTAATTCCCAGGTGACGATCTGGCCCTTGCTATGTATATCGCTTGGCCATTTCCACCTCAGTGATTAACGGGCTGACACATGTGGTTGTGGGCTTTTTGGCTTCATATTTCAGACTACCAGTATCTGACAGTGTCTTAACCTGCAGTTACACCTACTTGCACTAAGTCTGAAGTTGGCCATAGCTGTTTGTCAGTCTGCTTCAGTTCCTGCACTTTTGTGTGGGTGTTATGCCACATCTGAAATTCACCCTTGTGTGGGAGGCCAGCATGGGGCATAGGCAGTATTTAACTCTCACTTATGCCCTATTTTGAGGGTATAAAAGGCCCCCTTCACTGGTGTGCATAACAGATTCAGGATTTGGTGAATAAGGAAAACAGCAAATATACCCAATGAAGATAAAATTCCAGTCTTCCTATACATCTAATGAAATTTAGATATGTCATCTGTTTGTGTGCATTCCTCCCAATGGGGATTACAGGCATTTAAGAGACATATTCTGCCTTTATTATTTATAACCAGGAGCTCAACGTTTAAAGTTGACAGTTAGAAAGCAGCTCTTTGTCCTGACTGTTTTTTCCCCACTCTTGAGCCAAACAGTTTTAAGCAGAAGTCTCCTAACTAATGCTATGTGCTATGGTTTTGGTTTTTAAAGAAGATCAACTCCCCAGCACTCTAACACTGTACTCCCAAACTGCCTTTATTTATTGCTGACAGCTGATATGATGAAAATTCACTGCTATCACATTCTTGCTAACTTCTGCTTACCCTCAGCTGAAATGCAAAATCTTCTACAGATTCAATTTGTCAACCTGAATTTGGAGGCATCACTTACGATGTTGAACTTCTTAACAGGTTGCAGAAGAAGGAAACTAAAATGATATCAATATCTTCTCCAGTACACCTGCCCATTGCAGTAAGATTTTGCAGTTCAGTCTTTGCTGCCATAGGTCCAGAAATGCTGTCTTCATGGTTGAGCAAATTTCTATACTGCCTCTGTTTCTCTTTCTCTCACACATGGTCACCCTTTCAGGCAAAAATCTCTTAATTAGTTTTTATTCATAGATTTTTAAGGCCAGAAGGGGACTATTATGATCATCTAGTCTGAGTCCTTGCATAAACCTGGAATCTCCCCCTATGATTCCTGCATCAGATCTAATAACATCTGGTTGAACTAGAACACAACTTTAAGAAAAGCATTCAGTCTTGATTTAAAGATTTCAAATAACTGTGAGAATAGGTTTTCTGTAATAATTATGCACCTGATTTTGCCACATTAAGTATTTTATGCAGTACATCCAGATGTAGGGGGAAATATTTAAACTACTTGCCATCATTAACAAATAAATATCTGTTCAGAAAAAACAAGATGAAAAATGAGATGTATGTTCTCTACAATAATATAGGTGCCATTATAAGCTGGACAATAAACTATCCATTTGGACAATACCAGAAAAAAATTAAATACTGTGGTGCAGCAAGATCCACCCATTGTCTATGCATATGTCAAATGGTGTGACGGAATATTGGTTCTCTTGGATCTTGATTTGTTTGTCTTCATCTGTATGTATGGCACGCGCGTGAGGGAATTCTACCTTTTTGAGGGGTAGGGAGAGGAGGAAACCTCTTCTCTGGCTTTTGTGGTTGTTGCCGCTGCTTTTTACGTGGCTGTTGTATGAAGACTGTTTTGGCATGTTAGACAGTCACAATGGCGAGCGAGAGAAGAGGGCAGGAGTGCAGGTGAGGCAGTTAAACTGCTTTATTATATGGTTTCACAACTCCTTATGGATATCTGTGTGTGTGTGTGTGTGTGTATACATACCAACCACTCCAAAAGGAATATTGGACAGCTGCAGCTACAATTACATACTGTAATACTGCCAATACTGACTTCAAACTTCATTCCAATAATGGGCCAGTGTTTTTGAGCCATGACATTTCTGATGAGCTGTTTATGAAAACTTATATATATTATGGAAATTTGAGAGGAGACAAATATAAAAAATATTTCCCTCAACCCTGCCCCCAAAGTTTCTGGATATTAAGATGTCCTCTAAAATGTTCTAGAGATTTGAACCAGTTGCTACAGGCCTGTGAAATCTCTGAGGCTGGAATCAAGTTATGAATGAACACTTCATTACTCTTGTAGTGAATCCAGCTTGATTCATTCAAACTCTGTATTTAGCTGCTAACTGCCATGTCTGGAGAAGAATAACAGGTTCTGCATTCTCTGTGATAGCTCATCCATCATCAGCAAGATACTTAACGAGGCAGAAGGAAAACAATTTGAACTTGACTGGATGTATGCTTCTAGCAAAAGGATGGAGAAAATCTTGAACAATCCCCTATTTGGATTTAAGCTAGAAAAATGTTCTGTCTCTTCCTAGCAAACATTTGTTGTTTTTGATTCTGATCTCACACCAACGTAAACTATTGTAAGTAACTCCACTGACTTGAGCAGTATCATGTTCATACTCCTGTTCTACACAGAATGACATGAGACTGATTGGGCCTTTCTTAGCAATTGCACCATTCTATCATAGAAATTCCTTGCAACCACTATTAGAGGCAGGAGGACTCCTTTGAGTGTCTCTTCACTTGCATGGTCCTGCTTCCATAGAGTGTCTGGTTTCCCTGCCCTCTAGTTGTCTGTGAAAACTGATGTTTGAATTGCTGGACTGCAAAGAAATTTGAGCAGGGAAGCTATTTCGAGACCTTTCACATGGTTCCCTTGTGAAGAAAGCCTCTTCCTGCTTGTGTGTGACCAGAGAGTGACATACCATTTTGGAGTCTGCCTCTCAGGCAAGATGCATAATAGCTGAACAAAAGGGGGAAGGGTAAAAAGATGGAAATATATCAACAGAGATAAGGAAAAAAGCTGTAATAAAGAACAGCATTCAGGACTGAACTCAAAAAACAGTTCATTATTGGACCGATAACTTAATTGCTGCTGTACATAAAGAGACACTGGTGTACAGCACTGACAGTACCCTATTGGCAGAATGGTTAAACAGATAAAGGAAAAGGTATTCTGATTTTTTTAGAAGACTGACTTTCTTGTCAGCACAAAGCTGTGCTGCTTCATGCCAGAGCATGACTCGCAATACAAGTATTTCAGTGTGTCCCTGGAAATGTGGGGTCCCATGGTTTGGGGGACTGCTGCACCAGCGAGTTGGAAACATTGCATGAGCCACCATGAAGGGAATGTATTGTACCCATCACCACAAAATGAGACATCCCCTGGTGCCCAATCAGTGGGTGTTTGCACTTGGGACTTGGCAGAGTGTCCCATAAAGTATCCATTCAAATACACATTTGCTCAGTCTGGTCACAACCATGTCATTTCTGTGTTAGCATTCAACATTGCAATGACAAGCAATGTTTCAGAATCGGTTTGGGCGCAGCTGACATGGGCTCCCAAACAATGTAGGAATGCAGTCTAATACAAAGAAACATTCACCTTACCAATTTCGACTGCTCTTGTTTTTGGCCAGTGTGTGGGGAACCATGCCTTGCAAGTACCTATAACTGCAGCACAAATGTCTTGGGAGTTCTCTCTCCTATTTATCTGGAGTGTGCAGTCAGATACTTCCCTGGCCACAGCTGCCCCAACCACAATCCACTTTAAAGTGTGGTAGAGGGGTTCTTCCCAGGCCTGACAGAAATGTGATACCATCTTTTGTGTATTGCCTTTCTCTTTAAAACTCAGTAGGAATGGCAGGAATGAGGCCTGCTCCTTTTTAAGAGGGTTCTAGAGGTGGCTGTGGCCAGGGGAGTCCCCTCTAGAATGGGTAGTGGGAGAGAAGAGGCAAGACATCAGTAAATAGGTGCTGCGGTTATGTTCTTACATGTATTCCTCTGCCCCTTTCCTACTCCTCTTCCATCCCCTCTGGCCCTGCAGCATGCCCTTCTGCTTCTATATGAGAGGAGTGGATTTAGCTTGGCTCTTGGGCATGTAATTTGGCTTAGCTTTTTATAATAGAAAATGAGTTGAGCTGAAACTAGGCCACAAGCTGTTGCTGAAGGGCAAAAGGACTTCTGGGTGATAGAGGGCTGCTTACCACTGTTCTGTGGCTGATATTAATATCAATTTCATGTATAGGGGATGAAACTTTTCTGTGGCTGTATCACCAACATTTTTGGATTTTTTTTTTTAATGAAGCCTTATCTTTGGAATCGTGTGTGTGTGTGTGTGTGTGTGTGTGTGTGTGTGTATATATATATATATATATATATTTAGTCTTATTCTCTTAACAACTCATGTATAGAGCTTTTTGTCTTGGTCATTTAGAATGTTAAAGAGTAACCCTTGGCCCACAGCATTTTAAGTTGGTGGTGTGTTAATAAAGATCTTCTCCCTTATTTTTGTTTTCCTTGGGAGACACAGACCGTTCCCTGGATAAATGGAGATTTCTGCTCTAGCCTGTTTCTTTGCTTTTCAAGTGGCAAAGTGTGTTTTATTTTTGCTTTTAAAAAAAGAAAGGTTTGAAAGATAAGGCGGTTGCATTGCAGCAGACTGTTCCAAAAATGATAAAATTTGAAAAATAACAGGCTTTTTCCAGGGTCATGCAATCAAAATAGTTCTTGCGCTGGAGATATAAAAAGAGACTATGCACAACATTCCTGAAATAATTTATGCTTAGTTCAAGTTTAAAGTCATAGATATAATGGTATATTGTGTGTTCTCTTGGCATTCTGTTTTTAAATCAAGAACATGAGCTCATCTTTTGCTGTCCACACAGAGCCCTCATTTCCTTAATATTGTACACTCTGATCTACGCCTGCCCCATGCTCCAAGGCAGACTGCCTTTCACATTGGAAGGGCTTTTTTTTTCGTTCACCTCCCCAATTTTGATGATGATAAATAATAAACCATAGCACATTAAAGCCTCAATCCTCAGCTGCTTTCCTGCCATCTTTGTGCTTTGTTGATCCTGGGCCAGCTTTGTTAGGCTGGTTCACTGGTGTAAGTACCCCGGGCCTTGTCCCATAGCCTTCAGTCTGCTCTTACTTGTGGAAGCTACTTAGGATCCTTAAAGGGCCACTGGCAACCAGGGATGGCTGAGACACAAGCCTCTGCCACATTCTCTTCCCCCCCCCGTATTCTGCCTAGAGGGAGGAAAATTGGCATGGGAGCTATTGTACTGGGCACTCCAAAGGGTGGGGTGATCTACATAAAAGATAAACAAGTTACCTTCAGCCCCAAACCATAAAATAACCAATCCCAGAGATGAAATTCGATCCACAGGGTACCCTGCCTCACTCTGTCATACCCCTCCCTGCCCAACCGCCAATGCGATGGGTTTCACAGTGTGCCTGGAAAGGCAATGGGCCCCAAAGTACCCATCTGAGTTATGGTGGCCCCCGCAATCTGCCAGGCACTGTCCAAGTAAATAGACACTGACCCTGAGAGCTCCCAGTCTAAGACGATGATTTTTGCATGAATTTTGACTGCTGAATTAACAATAATATGCATGTGAGATTCTAGAGAGAAATTCACCTTCCTGTGGTGAATTCACCATCCTTGCCATTTATCCCTGTAGCTCTACTGTGCGATGGGAAGGCACACGGGGAAGACAAACACAGGGGCAGGGGAGCTCTGCTATATTTGCATGCTACAGGGGGTGTGGAGGGAGCTTCCAACTAGCGCTGAGTAAGCCGCATGGAGAGAATCAAGGGTGGTAGGCTCAGGGGCACTGAAGAGGGACAACTGGATCCACACTTATCTGGGTCTAGAGGGCCACTCTACACCTATAGAGGCCAGGGGAGTTGCAATACCATGGTTTGCTTGTGAATTGGGGCAAAGAGGAGTGACTTTTCATCTTCTCAAGCCCCTGCAGAGTTCACTGCACAGAGGCTATGCACTCCGGCTTTGTGTGGGGTGTGGCTGAATTTCATGCCCAGAGAATTGTTGATCATAGTTTGAAAATAGAGATGATCAATAAGGTTAAAAATATAAAAGGAATGCTAAAAGGTCAGAGTGAAACTCAAGTTTAGGTACACACATGGAGCAAATTCATTTGCAGCTTCTGTTAAAGTCAATATTAAAAATATGCTGTATTTAAATACTAAGTACTTAGTACAAAACTATAGCACATGAAGGCCACCACCATTCATTAACAAGGGGTTCAATCCCAACCTAGCTTTTGTCACCTCTGAAGGGAGGTTGTGGCAGCGATCCCAAGATTGCAAGGACAATCGAGGCTGCAGCGCAAACTAGGAAAACAAGCGATCTGCTGAGATTCAACTTCAGAAAGGCTTACTGAGAAGGCTTAACCTCTTAGTTGGATGAATCCATCTACAATATTATTCTGACACATGGGAACTAGGGAGAATGTCTCCTTGGTGTGGAAGATTGCCCAAAAGTTCATCCCTAGAGGATGTCAGACACTATGCGTACCTGGGCTTTCGGAACAGGCAAGCCAACAATATAAGAAATATTTAGAACTGTTTGACTCGGAGTCTTTTGGTGAAGAAACCATTTGGTACAGGGAAAGGAGCAGTGTGATTACTGGAGGATGCTGATTGGCATAGGTTTGTTGTTTTCATAACAGCAAAAAAGCTTGGGGCACCATTCGCAAGCTGAACCCTGAAGGATGGCAACCGAAGTGCATTGGTCCAGTCTCTCCCCACCAAGTCACATGCCAACTCATCCTAATTGGTAAACCAGCCCAACAAGCAAAGCCCAGAATGAAACATGTCAGGCAGAAACTTTGCTTGCTCTTCAGAGACTGCAAAGTCCACAATGAACAACTCAACGTTGAGGAACTGACAATAGCTATGGAAGCACTGAAATGCTGGAAACAAAGCCGCACACAGTGGTATGGCTAATGAACGATTATTACACTTCAGGATAAGAGTACAGAATTGGCTGCTTAACTCTTTGCAGAGTTATGGCCTTTATGTGGTTTGAGTAGTGCAGTCTCTTTGGCCTGTCTCCACAGCCTGGGTATAATCATGGTCTCCATGCAAGAGTTGAGTCATCACCCAACATCCTTATTCTGCTCAATCTATATGAGCACATGATAATGGCTAGAATAGTGCCAGTAGTTGAAGGGCAGCTGACTGAAAAGCCAGTTTCAGCCCAAGACATTCATGCTGTGGCCAAGTTGCAAACCTAACTCAGTACATCAAAGATTACTTCTAACCTGCAAACTTACAAGGGCTGTGTTTGTTCTGTTGGCTACTTATGACACTGGGCACTTGTACTGAAATTGCCAAGAATTCTGAGAAATAGCAAGATGGTCCAGGTCTTTTACTCACTGCTTGAGAATCAACTTTAAAAAAAAAAAAGGGGGGGGGGGGTTGAAAGATTGTTGATGGTGTACTCAGTGGAATGGATTGCCATGATGTCCAGTGCTATCATCATTGCTGTTTAATATCTACACAAATGATCAGCTGGAATTCCCCCAGGTGCAAAGATTCATTTATGCAGGTGATCTTTGCATCACCACCCACTTGGAAAGATTTGAGGGGACTGAGTGCATTCTAACTAGCTCACTGAGTGTACTTAGAAAATATTATTGCACATGATTCCGGAAGGCCTTGAGCACTATGACCATCCGATGTTCCTTGGGGTCCATTAGACGAAATGCTGACATTCAAAGAGCACATCAAGAAGCTGAAAAGGGTAGTGAACTCTGGGAATTGTGTACTTCAGAAACTGGCCAACACAAAATGGAGAGCTGACCCTAAAATAGTTTGAGCAATCAGTCTTGCCCTGTGTTAAACTGTGGAGTTCTATGCCCCAGTATGGTCACCCTCACGCCATGCATACACAATTGATACTAAACTAATCAGTCCTTTAGGATCATCACAGGGACTTTGAAACTGACACTCACGCTGTAGCTGTACTGCCTTGCAAAGATTTCACTGCCATTGGTGAGGTAGGACACCTTCATTAAAAGGAGAGACAACAAACAGGTTCATGATCCAAAACATCCTCTGCATGTATACATTCCACCTCTGAAGAGGCTGAAGTCCAGAAAGCGCTTTACTTCTGAAAATCCCTTACCCCAAAATACTATTGTAGAAAGCTACAGAGTACTAAAATGGCAGGAAATGCCAATGATCTTTGAGAGCAATTCCTGCCAGGCACTGACCTCCAATGAAAATACAGCTGTATTCTAATTTGAGAGAGAGTGGAGTGGCAAAGACTGGAGACCATTTTTTCCCAAGAAGGAGGTCAGGAATGACCCCCAATGTGAATGCGGCGAGCAGAGAGACACACTTGAACACTGCCTGATGCAGTGCCCCCTTTCAACATCCTGTATTCCTGAGAAACAATTTGAGATAAGTGACAAGACCAGGTCTTGACTGCGGTTTTGGAGTGAGAAGCTATGATGACCATTCATTAGATGGAATCTCTTCATAAAATGTAACCAGCCTAAGGAACCAATAATACAATCAGAATGCTGTTGGAACAAGTGTTTTCAGTTACTTTAGTTTTCTTTTTGACATGGAACTGGGAATAGACATGGTGCAACTCACATAACATACAAAGTGTTTGTTTTTGCGTGGATTGGAGTGGGTATGTCACATGATTACTGTATGCGTTGATTGCTGAAGTGGACGTGGGTGTTTTCTTTCATTGACCAATAGGAAGCACATGATCCTAAAATGCTTCATTCCCATATATTTATTAGTTCTTTGTCAGCATTTCCTAATGGCACACCACAGAAAAATACATTTATGTGAATTTGGGAGCTCTAACCCCATGAGACTAACAGATTTTATTTTTAAAAGTTCGCTTGATACTGATACTGGGCATAAAATACATTTTTGTGTGTAGGCCTAACCCAAGAACTCTTGCATGATATGCCAAATCTTTCTCAAAAACAATATATGTCTGCCAAGCTTTAAACAGACACTCACTATTCCAGATGGAATGGGCATTGACACAAGAATGTTTTTGCCCATCTACCTACATTGGCATTCTAGATTTACCACATGAAGTTTTAATTACTTTCAGATAGGAAAAAAGCTTACTGTTAGATATTGAAAAGAGAGAGTTTATAAATATCAATCTAAGATCGCAGAGCTGGATTAAATACTTAGGGGCACGATTATGGCTCATCCTTCACGGTAAGTATGGTATCCCTTTAAGCTTCTTTGTGGGCTATCTGCATCATGGAGGGGATACTAGCCTCTGCAAGCATGCCATCCCACCTTCCCGTGCAGGTGGGTAGGAGGTGGGGTGAGCAGAGAATGGGTGGAGTCTTGACTCTGCCTCCATTGCAAATTGGCCATCCAATGTGGGTGGGATAAATAAATGGCTTGTTACAGAAAATTACCAGATTATTTCCCCCCTGGAGCAAGGAAGAAACCAAGGAAGGAACTGTGACTCTCTCAGCATTTCACTTGCCTCCCTGGACTTCTGCTGGGTAGCACTGTCCCTTGTTATGGGCTGAGTGTATAACTTGTTCAATGGATTTGGCTCCTTTCTGCATATGTATGCTATCATCTGCAAACCATTTAGAATTCTCCGCAAGTTATTTATTAATTGAGTTTATTCATTGAACGCTTTCCACTACTACTAACAATTAATTATTTGTGTTGTGGTGGTGTCTAGGAGCTCCAGTCATGTGAGTGTGCAAGGCACAGTACAAACACAACTTGGCATACCATACTGGATGCTTGGGGACCCACAACAGTGAAAAGTGGGTGTAAAGTGTTGACCAATAATAATGGTTATGTATTATCCCCACTTTGCATGGGTGTAAATGACTTCATAAGGTGCAGGGAAAGAGTGGATCATAGAACCATGATATGACATCCTGAGTTTGGGGATTTCCATGTTGTGGAGGGATTTTCCTTCCTTCCTTTGCTCTATTTCTGGTTGTTTCTGGTTATTTCCTCATCTTATCTCAGGTATTCCACAATTGGTATATTGGGTTTTCACCCTGCGTGGTCAGGAAAACTACACAGTGGCAGAGCCATAAATAGAGGTTCCTTAGACATGAACTAACAAAATGCGTATGTCATAAAACAGCTGCCAAAGACTTCAGATGAGTCAAAATGTCAATAATAATAATAATAATAATAAAACCCTACAGGTCACTTAAGTCAACAAACCTTCGAATAGTGTGAGTACAAGCGTGCGCACACATGTACAAGGGATTGACTAGAATTGAGGTTTGGATAGTCCTTCAGGTTGGAAAAAATTCCATGGAATTTAGAGCCTGATCCAAAGCCCATTGAAGTAAATGGGAATTTTCCTTTTGCTTTCACTGGGCCTTAGATTGGGTTCCAAATGCACAAAAGTTCCAAGCTGAAGGTGGTATTGCCAATGGAAGTTAGATTTTTCAACCCCAGATTAGAAGAAAGGAAAAAAAAACCAGCTCTTTATTTGTGCAAGGTTGGGCTGTCTCAGGCCCCAGTTCAGGAAATCATCCCTATGTAGGACAGCACTTAAGCATTTGCTTAAGTACTTTTCGAAACTGGCACCAGGGTGAGAAACCAGAGACATTACATATATAAACCTCCTTTTACAAAGATTAAAATGTAAAATGGACAATCAACAACACCAAAATATAAGGCAGTTTCCTATCAACTGCATCACAACAGCAGGGGTGCTGGAACAATTTTTATAGTGGGGGTGCTGAGCCCCATTGAACCAAACTGTAAACCCTGTATATGATGGAAACCACTTCAAACCAGGGGGTGCAGCAGCAGCACCCCCAGGACCCGTAGTTCCAGCACCTATGGCAATAAATGATCTGGGATCTATGAATCTCCTGTGTGTATTCCCAGCTGTTCAGCTGTCGACTCTGAAACAGGGGATGTGAAAAGCAGAGAAGGGCCTGAATCCAAATCCCAGATCTTAACCTAGTATGAGGAAGTTCAGAACAATTTTAAAATACAAACTTCATTGCACGAAGTACAAAAGAAAGTGTGTGTGGACACTGAAACCTGAACTTGAAAAAATGTGTCCAGCAAACCAAAGTGCAGACAGGTTGGAACATTAACAGAGTGACTAAATGAGTGGTTGTTAGGGTGTTAATATTGAGTTGTGTTGCTCTAGGTGTTCAAGGCTGGGAGGCATCAGTGAAAATAGAATGCACACGCTTAAGCTGTTGGGTCAAATTAATTTTCCATTTACTTTAATGGAGGTATTTTAATGACTTTAATGAAGCTACACTAGGGAAGAATTTAACACACATGGAAAGTCAAATCATATCTACAATTTGCTGCCAAATCTAAATATTTGTACGCCCCTTGATGTAAGATTTAGTGAGAGCTGTTTGTGTGAAAGAAAAAGTATTAAAATTTTATTTTGTATCATGACTTTTCCGAATGTGTGGATGTTTGATTGCTCAGGTAATCACCTACTGTGGATGAATGGAGCAGTCATGTTTCCAACAAGTTTATAACCTACTTATTGATCCTGTCACTTGAAACTTACATTGAATTTGTTTTGTTCCACCACTTAAAAAATATAACACATTCTATACATGCTGTGGGAAGATTGCTCTGAACCTGACACCCCTTTTTCAGATGGCTTTTCTTTAGAATTTATGCAGACATTCTATGCGTGATAGCAGGAGCTGCAATATGTGATCAGAGGGGGAGCAAGATGTAATGAATAGCAGGAAAGTGTTCTTTATACTAAAATAGCACGTTCCACCTTTTTTTTCTTCGTGCACAGACCTAACCTTTGCAAGGAAATGGCTGGATTTTTTTTTATGAAAAGGGACCATTGTAATGAGAACTATGGAGAATATACAACATCCTGGTTACATTATGTACTTCTCAGATGTTCCTCATTAGGTAGAATAGTTCTCTTTAGATCCCAGCTCTCTTCCATCTAATGTTAGGACTCTGTTGTTTTACTACCTTCACTTAAGATAATTTGCTAACATCAAAAATTTTAACCTATAAATGTAATAAAAACCATCTATTCTTTTTACTAAATGTTAATACATAATTTACATTTCAAAACATGCACTTTAATTCATAGTTTCCCCCAAACACCCAAGATTTAGTCTTTTGCAGTTAGAGGATTTGTATTGCGTTATCTGTCAGATCCTGCAAACTCTATTTGCGTGAGTAAGGACTACTTGAATAGGAAAAGATTTTCAGGATCAAGCCCTGAACAAAGCTACAAAAAGGGGAGGACTTTTGAGTCTGAGGAAAAATTGTCAAACACCAAATGCATTCTGTATTTTAAATCTGTACCTCAATAATATTGAAAGTTCAGAGGAGAATGAATTTCAGCCTCAAGCACTTCTTCTGATCTATTTTTTAAAAAAACAACACCACTAGCAGAGCGCTACATCTACTAACTGATCCTAGACTCCCAACTGCTATTTCCTTTTATTCTTTTGACTCCAGCAATTTTTTCATACTTGTTTCTCATCAGCGTTAGACAAAAGTGACATGCACAGAGTGATGAAAATGTATTCTATTTAAGACCAAATTTGGGTTAGCTGGAAATTTGTGGTCTGGAATTTGCTGCAGATAAAACAGCTGGAGTGGGTATTTTGTCATTTGATAGTTCTCTTAACTCAATAACAAGGTTCTATTTACAGTAGGTTCTATAATGTAAATTATGAATGTATGGCTATTCCTTTAGTAAATGTAGGTAATCAATAGATTATTTAAAACAGGACAAATTCTGCCCTCACTTACACCTGTATAACCCTGTTGTCATCAATTTGCATATGTGCTAGTTACTTTGTTTGCTTTGTAGGGAACCTAGCACAATGGGGTCCTGGTCCATAACTGGGCTCCTAGGTGCATCCTCATGATCTATTATTAATATATAGAATCCACCTGCATTGCACAGAAGAAACATTACAGATTTTCTGGTCTAACATCAGTTTTTACTGAAACTGAAAATGATTTTTAACAGGGTCAGTGAGATTGGAATGAGGTTCTGTGTCACTACTGAATTCCAGATCTTCTCCATCTGGATAAGGGCACCCCTTTTAGACGAAAGATGGCCAGAAGTGATTCTGCTACAGGATCAATAGCGCATTTGAGCAGCTCTCAGGGGATGCCATCAGCACTGGCTGCGCGTCCATTTTTCGTTTAGAGATGGCACACTTCACTTCATCCAATGTTGGTGCATCAGTACAAATGTCTAGATCTGAAACCACAGTGACTGCCAGATCATCCAGCTCTGAACAAACGCTGGAGGATGGTTCAAGGCACTGTAATAATGTTCCACCCAGCATAAGAGAATGTCATCATCCGATGTACATGGATGGCCTTGGCTGTTGTTCAGGATGCCAAGTGTACCTCTTGACCACCGAGATTGCGAATGGTATGGAATGCTGGCTTCAAGTCGCCCCTGGCTAAGCCAAATTCAGCATCATCCACCACTTGGTTAGAATATGCCTTGCGATCACGGAGAGCCAGAGTGTTAAATTTTCACTTCAGCTGATTATGAGTGCGCTTAACACCACATTGGCAGGTTGCAGCCTTCAATTTAATTATCTGGAAGGACTCCTCTGATAGCCATGGTCGGTGTGCTGGATGCCTATAGCCAATCGTCTGCTTAGCAGATTAGTTGAGTGTAGAAGTGAACAGGGACCAGGCAACCTCCACGTAGTCTGGTAGATTAGCTAGAGCTGAGAATCTGTTGCTGATGTCAATACAAAACCTGTTGGCTAAACCTGGCACATGGAGTGTGTCGATGTCAAACTTCATCATCGCAGAAGGCTTACCTGCTCGTTGGAGCATCAACACCATACGGGAGACCACTAGATGGTGATCTGTGTTCGCTGCACATTCTGCACCACGATATACCCTACAGGAGGTGAAGAGATGTCTAACGCGTGTAATGATGTGGTCCAACTCGTTCTGAGTGACGCCGTCATGAGAGATCCATGACAACTGATATATGCATCGCCGCTTGAATCATGACGCAAGAATGGAAAGATTCTGGGAGGCACAGAATGTAAGCAAGTGGCAAGAGTTATTGGGTGTGCCTGAACCATAATGACCAATGACCTGTTCAAACCCAGTTCTCAGGGAGCCAGTAGCTGCATTTAGGTCACCCAGGATCACAAGATTATCATGTGGAGGAACGGTGCATACTAGATGTTCCATTGATTGTAGAAATGATCATTAACTGAGTCAACAGATTCCTCTGTCGGCACATAGACTATTATGACAGTGAGGTAACTATGCCGATGTTTAAGACGTGCAATAAGTAAGCGAGGAGACACAGGCGTCCAGGTTGTCAGGGAGGACTTGGTCTCACCTCACAGTAGTAGTGCTACCCCCATGTAAATGGTTGGGGCCGCCAGAATACAGAAGTAAAGAATCTTCCACCTTGTGACATCTGTGATCTATCAGCCTTGCTTCTGTTAGTATTACAATTGATATACCAAGATGGTCCATTTTGCATGAGACAGCGACCTGATGACCATGCCTGTGAAGAGTTTCAACATTCCAAGTTGCAAAATTGGTGGAATGTCAGAGATCCCAGATACAATTGGATGCATAGTCACAATGTACTGCAGATGGGCCTGCTGACATCAGAGGACATGCCTCCCCAGGGAAGCTTTGGCACAAACTCGTCATATTTGCATGGAGGAGAGGTGGCACCAACAAGGCATCTACAGCTGAAAGTGAGGCAGTGGCTTTAACCCTGGTGCTGAGTACTAGGTTATTCATGGTAAAAAAAACAAGAGTGAAGGATTATCCCAGGAAATACCTCGTCACACTGGAATGAGACGGAGGCACAGTAATGCAACCCTTTTCCTGGTCTACCAGTACTGGCTTCATACTACGCGACCCGAGCTGTTGAGTCTTTCTCAGCCACTTCCTTTGCCTTGGGTAGCTAGGTGCAGCTGCTGTCCTGCATCTTCGCTGCCTGTGTTAGCCATCATTTTCAGGGTTCACGCTGGATCTGACCACCTCGCATAATACCCAAGGTGATATTTCGGACAAGCTTTCATTGCTGATGGCATAGCTCCAACAAGCAATCCCCTACTTCAGATGTTACACCCCCTCCACCACGATGAGGTACAGGTTGGGCTTGGGGGGCCGATCACCTTGCTCTTCATTCCAGGGAAGGTGATTGTGCATGTTTTGCTGGCACGCCTGGAGCTTTTGTTACATCAGAAGTGTTGTCCCCAACAGTCAGGCTTTACGAGGAATAGGTCCCATTTGATGCACTTTTGGCCCTTCACTTGTTGTCAGAGATACACCATGAGTTCAGGAAGCCCCTGCACGTAACATATGTTGATCTTAAGGCTGCATTTGATTCAGTAGACTGTGTTGTGTTATGGAAGGCCTTAAAGGGTAGGTGTCCCTACCACTCTGCTGGACTTGATTAGAGAGCTGCATAATGGAAGCACTGCCCATGTTCGTCTGGGGAACCAAATGTCAGTGCCTTGTAAATCAGTATCTGGTGTTAGGCAGTGTTGCGTTTTGGCCCCTGCACTCTTTTGTTGGGCAGTGGATTTCATAATGCAGCAATCTGTCACGTCCATAGCCATTGAGATCAGTAATCTCTTGCTTTCAGACTTTGACGATGCTGATGACATTGTTCTTTTAGTACAGAGCCCTGACAGGTTTTGTGAGGCACTCCAGCATATGGAGAAGGAGTCAGCTAAGACTGGTCTCCATGTTTCATGGTCAAAGACAAAACTGCAAAATCTAGGACCAGATCCACCCATGACTCCAATATCTTTGAACAATGAAACTGTTGAATCAGTTTCCAGCTTTTGCTATCTGGGTTCTATGCTTACCAGCTCCTCCAATTCTCACATGGAGGTTCTCCTTTGGATTGACATCACAGCATCTACCGTGGGCCATTTACAATGGATATGGAATCAACATTATCTTAGTATGAGGACAATCAAGTTCAGGATCTATTCGAGCTGTATCCTTCCCATACTGTTGTACGGCTGTGAAACATGGACACTATGCTGCTCAGACTGGACAAAGCTGGAGGTTTTCCACACAAAATGTCAATGTCGTATATTGGGCATAAAGTGGAATGACTTCATCTGTAATGCAGATGTTTATGGTCGCTCGGGTATACAGACTACTGGGGCCATTGGCCTTATGCTTTTTGGACATGTCACAAGCTCAGTGGTTTGAGCATTGGCCTGCTAAACCGAGGGTTGTGAGTTCAATCCTTGAGGGGGCATTTAGGGATCTGGAGCAAAAATCTGTCTGGAGATTGGTCCTGCTTTGAGCAGGGGGTTGGACTAGATCTCCTGAGGTCCCTTCCAACCCTGATATTCTATGATTCTAAGGATGCCACAAGACGTGCCAGCGAATACAGTTCTGCGGGTGGCTTGAAACATCCGAGATAAAAT
Source organism: Terrapene triunguis (assembly GCF_002925995.2). Classification (NCBI taxonomy): domain Eukaryota; kingdom Metazoa; phylum Chordata; order Testudines; family Emydidae; genus Terrapene; species Terrapene triunguis. The sequence continues at coordinate 5,509,955 of NW_020664471.1, forward strand.
TCCACCAACCAAGGGGTGGAGATAGTCCAGAGGCAGATCCCCTGTTACCTGGGTTCATCAAATCTGTTCTGATGTTGGACTCTCAGGCTGTCAAGTCTTTGCGGTTGTGCAGGAACAGACTAAATGGTGAATGATCGCTACAGCCGACTGTCTGGCTAAGCATTGAAGAGAGAGAGTTTTAGCAAGATACCTTCCACTGGCCATTCAACCCATTAAACCTCATTAAAAAAGGTGGTTGCACATCTGTGTTTTCAACCCAAAGCACCTCTGTAGGATTCAGGATTTTAGGTTTTTTTTTTTTAACATTAAAAAATGTTTAATCCACATTAAAAATTAATCTCTTGCCAACTTTTCTTTAGAAGTGTGGAACAGAATCTGTAGCCTTCAGTGCTATTTATTCACTTATTTATTGATTCCCTCTTACGTAAAGCTGGTCAAACAGCTTTTTTTCAAAATGCATAACCTAGAAATATACTTCTGAGCTCAGATCTCGAATGCCAACTTCCAGCCTGAAGCAAACTTTTATAACTAAGTTAAAATGGAGGCTATAATGGAAACACAGACATAGCCTTAACATTTGTGCTGCTGACACTGTTGCTGTAATATGTGAGAAGCTAAAAGACAGACTTTAAATCCTGGGCCAAAGTTGAATCGAGAATATTTTCTATGAAACATACTGGCACATACAGTAGGTATGTGTACGACACCCAGTACGGGTGGTTTCTGTATGAGCCTTGCTGCTGTTAAAGATTTGTGCTTGTGTATCATTGCATGTGATTTGTTTTTTCTCCCCTCCTCCCCATATCCTGATTCTGCTTTAGCATTGCAACTTTAATAATAGGCCAAATTCTGTCCTTGGGTAAACATATGCAATTCTATTATCAGTTTTGCCGGAGTTTAACTGAGGTCAGAATTTGGTCCAATGTATTTATTACATTTTTTAATCACAAATAACTGTGTCAAATTTCCCCTGATCCATACCTCCTGTAGAAACTCAACCTAGTGAGCTCAATGGTGATGCATGAAACATGAGTCAGAGAAGAATTGGGCCCTGTGACTTCACTGAAAAATCTGCTCATGGTATCAGTAAAAACACTCTGTAGCTTATTCAAAGCAGAATAGGCATTGTATACCATGCCTTCTTGGCGGAGTTTCCAGTGCTGAGCAGGAGGAAAACAGAACATATGAGGGAGGGAAGAAATAGTATTGATAGTAACAAAAAACAGCAAAGAAATTCATATCAAAGTTGTGAAAGGTGCCATACATGGCATGAATACGTTTAAATCCAGTATCTTCATCTTCTGCAATATTAAAGTCATTCTTTAAAATACACCAAAGGAACACTTCTAATTTAGTTGCCAAGCAAGGGTTATCGGGGGGTGGGGGGTAGGGAGAGGGAGCATGAACACAAATGAAGAGAAAGGTTGAACCAGTATTTTAAAATGTAGTTATGGGATAGAGGTTCTTAAGTACTGGACTATCAAAACTTGTGACTTGGTATGGATAATCAAATGCATGCTTAAAAATGCTTTGCTTCATCTTTAATATCTTTACTGCATTCAATCATATTAATGTAATTTAGGTGCACACAACAACAATACCAAAGGAGCAGCTAGAGTTTGTGTCTACACACTGACATCTAGATGGGATTTTATAGGCCTTAGTTTCAAAAGATCAATGTTTAGGACATTGTTTTTCCTGGTGCATATTGTGGGTACAAATAAATGCAGTCATAATTTTGTGCATAAAATAATCCCACCTGAATCTTGGTCAGTTGGTTGTATACATTCCTGATTTATGGATACTGTTTTTAAAAATCCATTCTCCCGTTGCAAAAAGTTTTTCTTTCATCTAGTCAGAGAGTAGAACCAATATCATGTGACTTATGTGACCAATTGCATATCATGAAAAAACAAATGGTGAATAATAAATAGCTGAAGTAAACTGTCTACAAATAACCTATAGGTAGGAAATTCTTCATGTGAATTCTTCAATGATTACTTACAAATGACCAACACAGAAATCAGAGTCAGTGTGTGAACAACTTGGGAACAGAAAAGAAAAGGGCAAAATTTGGTGGAAAACTTATTTCCAATTAACAGTGAGGTCTCTTTTGAAAGATACCTTTTTTTCTAAAATTGGATATACTTGTACCTACTATACTGGAAATTTTTCCTGGTGATGCATTACTTCTGCAGTACTATTAAGTTCTTATATGGATTATCTACTATGTAAAAAGTTTGTTATGCATGTTACAGCTGCCCAGAGAATAAAATCCAGCAAGTATCTTATTGTCTGGAATTTATTTATATCTTTCTTTAATGTGTCAGAGTGATACGTTGCTGTTTGGTGTTGGATTCGTTGTTTCAGAGCCTTTTGGACTCACCGCCACCAAAACATAATCTAGAGTACCAGAATGTGCTGAGTTGAAACAGTTTTCAATGTAACATCCATAGGAAATGTTGTCACTTGCATTATATGTTGTTTATAAATAGGTTGCTGAGGTAATATTTCGTTGGCACATATTGCCAAAAGGCAGGGGCAATGCCCAGTGATAATTCAGATCTGAGGGGCACAGCATGCAGGGCTAGATCCATAGGTGAAAAACATGTGACAGGATTGTGTATCATAACTTCGGAACACTGTAAGTACTGACACTTATCCAATGGGGAGAAAATGGTGAATCCCTTGTATTTGTTTTTAATGCATTTACAAATGAAAGTAAAAATAAGTAATGCATTTAATGCATTTAAAAATGAAAGTAAAAATAAGTAGAAAAACTCGAACATTTCTCTAGTTTGAAACCCAACAGGTTTCATAATATCTGAATTAGGTCAGCATTCAAAAATCATGAGATTTTTAAAATAATCAATGTTGGATTATTTTGATTTGCCTTCCAGTGTCTGAGGCATTTCATGCTTTCAAACTTTTCTCCCCAACCATGTGGACTAGAGTTTTACATTTTTTTTTAAATAAAACATGATTCCAGGAGCTATGGATTTAACCAAAGCATCATCTATTGTGAGAATTGGCAACACCACGGGCTTGCTAGCGCCACATTTTGAAGCAGAGTATTGAGGGCAGCACTGTTGTTTTTTTAAAGATCTAAAACATGCTCTGGTCACCTCAATTCAGTAACTAAACACTGGTTGCAATGATCCAGCAATTTAGACACTTTTATTATAACAGATACTGTCTTAAACAGAAGACAAAACCAAAGACTCCCTTCTAACCAATCTTCTTCAGGCAAAAGTCTAAGTAAATAGATGGGCCTGAAGATCAACATATTTGAGCTCAGTTGCACAACTAGAGGGAGCAAATTCCAGAGTCAAGGACCCTGAACTGGGAAGGGCCTGCTTCAGCCCCACTCAACTGAAATTTAGGGCTTGTCAGCAGAAACATCACAGCTGCTTCTAGTCATTCCAGTGGTGCAATTGAGATGCAGTCTTTAGAGTAATCAGTACCCAAACTACAGTATCTAGGGTTTACAGACCGCAGCAAAAACTTTGAATTTCATGGTCATTCTTCGGGTGTTTTAGAGAGAGCCATTTCAGTCTGACTTCTGTGTATCTCAGATGCTCTACAATTAAAAAAAATCCTACTGGTAGTTACTGTGTTGAGAGGGACTAATAAAGTGGGTGAGAGCAAGGACTGAACAGATACAAATAGTCATAGAGTAAAAGTGAGGGGAAACTCTACTAAGAATCATCCGGAAGAAGTAGAGAAGCGCACAGAGCAACAAAGCAAAAGACTTTCTGGCTCCTTCTGACCTTAAGTCTCTCTTCTTCTCTTCATGTCCGTCTTTGTCTCAGTTGGTTGAATAATACAAGAAATGATTCATAAATATTTTCATTCCAAGTTTATTCTGGTGTGCTCCATGACTTGTTGGGAAGTAGGCCAGGGGTGCAAGCAGAACTTTTGCTAAGGATTGACCCAAATTGCTTGCCTGGCTGCCTCAAATTTGAGTGGTGGTGAGATCTGCCACTTGGGGTAGCAATGCTGGTCAAATTTGGCCTGGCCTCCCCCTCCATCATGCCAGCAGGAAAAGGGGCTTCACCCTTATGCCACCCAGCTCCAATCACTGCCTCCCTATTGGCCTCACCCACTGCTGGGGGGAGGAGGGTCCTGGCCAGAACCTGATTTGTTGGGAACTATCAGGTTCTGGCCAGGTGTCCCCCGCTCCAAAAGTGGGTGGGGCAGGACACACCTCTGCCAATAGGGAGGCAATAATTGGAGCTGCATGGCATAAGGGTGGAGGCCCTTTTGTTGCTGATGTGATGGAGGGGTGGCCAGGCCAAATGTGAGTGATGTTTTAAGTTCATGTGCCAGGTTGCAACACCACTCAGACTTGGCCCGGATGCCCCTCTGCCATGCCATTATGACACCCAGCTCTGGTCAAGGACCAAGGGGTGGGACCTGCCCCCCATTGCACCCCGATGTAGACAAATGACTACTCGTTCATTTTCAAGAATGTTCATGGGAATTAATATCTGGAAGGGGGACTTCACTAGCTTTGCACCCTTGCAGAACGGTTTCAACTTGGGAAACAAACTAGTACAGTACTTGGATTTCATATAACTTCAGGCCACTTGTATTCTTGTTTGCCTACAGCACCTGAACTGTCTCCTATATCTCGTTCAATATTAAAGCTAGCATCTTGTTACACAGTCTTATTCTGTCCTCTCACAATCTTATGCAATATTTCGTGGGTTATTATCCTAAGTGTGCATTTCAGTCTCTCAGAATGAAAAGAGATGGAAATGTGAGTTAAATGAATGCCTTGAGAGACAAATACAGTGCATGGGACTACAACATAAAATCTACTACTGAGTCTCAAATGAAACTACAACAATTTAAAACAACGTGAGGAATTTCTTGGCCAACCGCATACTTATAGTCTGCTGAGCAATGAAGCACACTGGCACCGTGGAAATCAGACTTGTAATGTGACACATGTTTAGCAATGACTGTTCAGTCAAGCGTTAGAACTGTTACAGATATACCATAGCATGTAATCTTCAGTTACCAGCTTAGTCAGAATTCTATTTGCTCTGTGATTCTTTATCATACATGTAGCTACAAAGTCTTTTACAAATGAGCTGTGCTGGCCCTGGTTTGTGCAAAGAGATGCAAAAACTGTCTTTGTATCTTAACATGGCAGAAACTTCTGCATGTGAACATATTATAGTATTTATAAGACAAAAACAGAAGAATTCCAGGTGATCTGGAAATAATTTTCCTTTAGGTAAAGAGACCAACACAGATGTGCAAGTTACAGGCCCCCTTCCAGGACGTTGCTTTTGTAAAGTGTGTGGGTTGCTTGTCTATAGCTTGCTTACCTCTTAAATCCAACAGTTTGTTTTATTTTTTTTTTAAGAGACAAAGTATTCACTAGCCCCAGAAAGCTAACAAAATGTACCTCTGCAATCTTTCTCTCTCACTTCACAGTGGGTTTTTTTTTTTAGGGCAAATGTTGAAACTGTTCTTTAATGAAAATCTCTTTTTTAAGTTTTTTAAAGAGAAAACTTACTTTAGAAAAGAAACATTCTTTATTTTGTGAGTGTGACCTAGGACTTAATCCTCCAAGGTGCTGAATATCTCCTATAAAGTGAGCATTTCACTTCACAGAAGGCACTCAAAACCTGGCAGTATCAGGCCATGGGTTGTTAGAAGAGAACCTGGGAGTTCTGCTTGACACTCTGGCACTACCTTTGGCAGTTTGCTTCGGCCAATATGGTCACATGGGTCCACTCATTTTGGATGGCTCATTTTTCATATGACCAGCTTGGGACACTTTAGGCCTGATTTTTTTAAACAGTGCTGTTCATCCTCACCTGCAGTTAAAGTAAACGAAATCCTCACCTCAGCACCTCTGGAAATGAAGCCCCAGTTGTGTCAAGTTGGACATCTGACAGCTTTGGAAATTTTAGTCCCTGGGGCTGGTTTTCAGAGTTGCTAAGTATCTGCATTTCCAGTTGAATTCATCTCTGAAAATCAGGCTCTAGGTCTTCGAAAACATTGTCTTTAATCTCCCTGTTTCCCTATCTGTAAATTATGGCTAATACTTCCATACCTCACAGGAGTGAGGAAACGTCATTAATGTTTCTAAAATGCTTTTAGATCCTTGCAAAATAGATGCTGCATAAACTGTAGTATTATACTTCCCTCATTGACTGCAGATGCCCTTTCTAGTACAGCCTCTTGTTCACATTCCTTTTGGTTAAGGCTGCTCTTCCATACGGAAATAGTTTTGTGATCCCCATTTTGCAGCAATGCATGAAACTGCAAACACCTGGGAAGATTTTCCATGGTGCAAGCTCTAGTGCACCACTGGGCAAACATCTGAAACTCCTTTTGAATTTCCCAAAGGTCTCTTCATTCACCGACTGAGGTTTTATTTTTTTCCTTTAAGTCACATTTCTCTTTTGAGGTTGATTCTGAGAACTTGACAAGGGAGTTAAGGATGGGGGGTGTCATAGACTGTGCAAATGGAATTATTTACCACCTGGGACTTTAATAAAGCTGTACACTAGCCAAACACATGCACATACTTTTTCTTGCAATTAACTATAAAAATTCAATTAAAATAAAGTCACTTACCAAATATTCAGGCAGTCTTGGATAATCAACACTTCTAGAAGTAGATTGACATCAGAAACATCCTGTTGCAACTACATGAAAAAGCTGGTCTAGGAACTACTAGATCTGACCCAACCTATCTCTTGAGCCAAATGGGTTCAACGTAGGTGAGATTCTATGATCTGTGTTCTAAAGGAGGTCAGACTAGATCAGATGGTCCCTTCTGGCCCATTACACATCTTGTAAAATGTAATGCTCTCAATAGATTATGTGACAAAGTTCCTCCTCTGCCTTCGTGGGTCCTGCACTTTTTGGCGGATTTGCTCGCCTCAAAGGTTCAGGGTAGCCCTCAGTTTGGCCGCTTCTGATAGAGGCTCAAACCTGCCGTTCACTCAGCTAACCTCATCACTGGTCAGCATGGGGGAAATGGAGAACAATCCCCGCTGTCTCTGTTGTCCCACCTAGTGGGTCAGGGACAGGCCAGATCCCTTTCCAAATTAGACCTTCCCTTCTGGTGTTTCTCATAGACCAGGTCAACTCCTCCTGTGTCCGATCAGGAGTTGGGGGATGGGGGGAACCCGGGCCCACCCTCTACACCAGGTTCCAGCCCAGGGTCCTGTGGTAGCAGCTGTCTACAATGTCCCCTGTATCAGCTGCATGACAGCTACAACTCCCTGGGCTACTTCCCCATGGCCTTTCCCCAGCACCTTCTTTATCCTCACTGCAGGATCTTCCTCCTGAAACCTGATCACGCTTGTACTCTTCAGTCCTCCAGCAGCACACCTTCTCACTCCCTGCTCCTTGCATACACCCTACTAACTGATGGGAGGTCCTTTTTAAACCAGCTGTCCTGATTAGCCTGCCTGCCATAATTGATTCGAGTAAGTTCTTAATTGGCTCCAGGTGTCCTAATTAGCTTGCCTGTCTTAATTGGTTCTAGCAGATTCCTGATTGCTCTAGGGCAGCCCCAGCCAGGGCCGGCTCCAGGCACCAGCACAGCAAGCAGGTGCTTGGGGCAGCCAACGGAAAGGGGCGGCATGTCCGGCTCTTCGGCGGCAATTCGGTGGCGGGTCCCTCAGTCTCTCTCGGAGGGAAGGACCTGCTGCCAAATTGCCGCTGAAGAATGAAGCGGCGGCGGTAGAAGTGCCGATAGCGGCTCCCCCCTTCCCCCCCCCCGCTGCTTGGGGCGGCAAAAACGCTGGAGCCGGCCCTGGCCCCTGCTCTGGTCACTCAGGGAACAGAAAACTATTCATCCAGTGGCCAGTATATTTGCCTTCTACCAGACTCCTGTGGGGCCCACGAAGTCGCGGGACCTCCTTGTTAACCTCCTCCTAGTCCTGGCCAAAATGGCCATCTACAAAACCAGGGAGAGGAGGTTGGCCGACAGGGTTTCCTGCAACTGTGGGGCCTATTCCTGCTCCTCTGTCCGTTCACGCATCAGGGCAGAGTTCCTCTGGGCGGCGTCTGCTGGCTCCCTTGACGCCTTCGAGGAGCAGGGGGCGCTGTCCGGGGTTCTCTGCTCGGTGTCCTCGTCAGGTTCCCTTCGTTTACCCCTGTTACCTCACTCGCGTTCCTGTTATATCATTAGTTGTCCCCCGCAATTATTTGGAATCCCTGACAGGTGGATCCTCCCCGTAGGCTGGCGGGGAGGTCCTTTAGCAGTGGGCGGGCGTTCGCCCACTTCCCGGATCCCAACAGGACCAGACTCCTGTACCCCACTGGTCTGGGTCTGTCACAATTAGTTTAAACCAGGGGTTGGCAACCTTTCAGAAGTGGTGTGCCAAGTCTTCATTTACTCATTCTAATTTAAGGTTTCGCGTGCCAGTAATACATTTTAACGTTTTTAGAAGGTTTCTAGAAGTCTATAATGTATAACTAAACTATTGTTGTATGTAAAGTAAAGAAGGTTTTTAAAATGTTTAAGAAGGTTCATTTAAAATTAAATTAAAACGCAGAGCCTCCCAGACCAGTGGCCAGGACCCAGGCAGTGTGAGTGCCACTGAAAATCAGCTCACGTGCCGCCTTCGGCACACGTGCCACAGGTTGCCTACCCCTGGTTTAAGCACATGTTCTTTCTTCCCTTTCCTTTGCTCCCAGGGAAAGAGAAGAGATGGGACAGCCTCAAATAGCTCTACTACTCCCACATTAGCATCCTTCCCAACACCTTTCCCTTCTCATACCTCTTCCATGGTCCTCTGGTAGACCTTCCTTCCTGTGACTTCTGTTAACACTTGCTTCTTGTCCCATGGTCCAGTGTCTCCAGCAGAGCATCTGCCATATGTTGATTACCTATCCCTTACTATGCTGATGATCAGATTAAAAAAAGGAATATTTTACTTACAGATTCATCCAAAAAAAAAAAAAAGGCATGTGTGAGGAAAATGATATGAATTTGGTAAGGCTGTCTGATATTTTATGATGAAACTGTTATGTTGTCTGCCCATACTGCTATGCCTTTGATTCACTGTCTCCATCTCTTGTTCAGACTCTTTCTGTATGAAAGTAGGGTACATCCTGGGATATGTTTGAGCTGTGCAAGGTGCAACTCAAGAGAGGATGGGGCTATAAGGCATACCTTTATGGTCCCCTTACCAGGATAATGGAGCCTCTGCCTCTGGCAGACTGGGATTACTAGGGCACAGGGATACCCCTGACTCTTTTCCCAACCACTACCCCTGACTCTTTTCCCAACCACTTTGGCCTAAGCTGGTGTGGTATAGGACATGCGGGGTAACTTTGTCACTTAGGGATTCCCTCTCAAAGGGATCCTGCCACTTTGCACTCCTGGAGTGTCAGAAAGCAGATGGAGTCTCTAATCTATAAACCTCTCCTTTAGACTAAGGCATCCTACTTGAATATTCTGGGCATATTTTACACTTCTTAAACTAGAGTATTATGTTAATTTAGAATGATAATTTAGAAGTGTATACAATTATGAATATATCAAACACCTGCTTTATATTTTGTACTAAGATATGATCATGTCTAAAATACTTATGCAGTATTTTCCTTTAGATGACATCAATTAAAGTAGGGTTCTGAACAGTCAACGTTTAACTATTAAGTGGGTTTCTTCTGAAACCCAATAGCTTAGGCTTTTATTAATTGGCAGGGCAGGTAGTGAGGATGGTAATGTAAACTATATAATAGTGTCATAGTAGAGACAGTAACGTATGTTTGGAGGAAAAAATGAAAACAAAATTGCAAATGTACCTTTTTTCTTATTAGGTAAATATCCAAATTGATTAACTTGTGTGGCTCTTGATGTGAATGTGAAATGTTTGAAGAAAGGCTTGTGAGTATAGAGTATAGTTAATTTAGAGGAAAAAGGATCAGGACAAATTTCTTGCCTTAATCCCACGCAACCTCACTGATTTACCTGGAGCCAGAGCCATGTAAGAAAGAGCAAAATAACCAAGTCCTAAACACAATTATAGTTAGCTCTGCTCCCATTGAAGTCAATAAGAGTCTCACCATTGACTTAATTAGGCCAAAATTCAGTGGTTTTGAAAATCCTGTCTGTAGTGAAGATTGGGCCTACAGGCTTAAATTTTTTCAAAAGGGCTGCAGAGATCTAGATGCCCAACTCACACTGAAAATATCAATGGGGAATTGGGATAGAATTTTCAAAAACATCTAGGTGACTTAGGCTCCTAAATCTCATTTTCAGAAGCAATTTAGGCTTGTAGGAGAATAAGTCTTATGGAAGGTCAAGGGGAGCTAAAAGATGATGACCTTTTCTCAGGGTCATCTGACTTTTATATTGAAGCAATTTGGGCTCACAGTTTGAACGCTCATATCAGAGTTTTTGGGTATGCAGAAACGCATGCAAAAACTTATATAAATTCAGAGAACTTCTGGAAATCTGGACCACAGTGCTGATAAATAGCAGATGCAGGTTTTATTGGGTCTAAGTGACACTTTTAGAAGAGGTGCAAAGACTTCAATGGGAGCTGGCTGCAATGTTGAAGGACAGAGTTTGACCCTCAGGGCTTATACATAAGAAAACGTTTATCATTTTGAGACCAGTTCTGTCACCCTTACTGAGGTTGAGTAAGGATGGCTGTATAGCTAAAGCACTCGATCATGTCTCAGGAAATCTGTCTTCAACTCCCACCTCTGCCACGGACTGAAGTCAACAGGACTAGTCACATACTTAAAGTCAAGGATCTGCTCAAGTACTTTGGGGACTGAGTGACTTTTCCAAGGGCACATGAGAAGTCTGTGGCACAGCCAAAGGTGAATCCAGATGTCCTTAACCACAAGGACATCTATCTTCCCTGCACTCTTAGGGTACGTCTAAGCTGCAACCCAAGGTGTGACTGCAGACTGGGTAGATATACCTGTGTTACCATAACTAAACAATAGCAGTGTAGAAGTAGTGGTGCTGGTTTCAGTACAGGCTAGCAACATGAGTAGTTACCCAGCGTCCCTGAGAAGCTTGTACAGCTATGTTGCTGCATCTACAGGGCTACTAGCATGGGTAAAGCTAACACAGGTCTACCTGCGCAGCAATTGCGTCTTAATTTGCAGCCTAGACATGCCCTTACACTTTCTGCCTCAGTTTGTCCTCTGTAAAAGAGGGATGCTGATAAACATCCAGGTCTCACCGGGATATTTGTGAGGATAAATGTTAATGTGAGATATAGTAATAGGCATCATACAGTTATGTAGATGGATAGTACCTCACCCATATATAGCCTCTTTGAAGTCAATGGGGCTAGCTGTATAGTGAGGTATTACTTGTCACAAGTAAAGGTGACAGTGTTGGGCTCTTTGCCTGCCGTACACTCTGTCTTGTCACCTCTCCTACTTGCTAATCCAGTGGATGTGTATATTGGGTTAGGCGTGGTGGAGAAAAGCTTTTGGGTCCCTGAACTACACCAACTGTAGCACAGTTTAAATGATAAAAGAGCCATTTGGATATTTTGCTGGAAAGCCAGAGTACATTTTTTTTCAGACTTATGTTTATAAATGTCTGCTGGTTCTAAGGACAATGGCTGCATTATAAACCAGAACTTAGAAATAGGCAGCATTCCAAACATAGTGTGTAGTGGAAAAGGAGTAACAGCTGAGTTCTGTTTATCAGACCAGCATGAGCAGGATGTGCTTTCACATATCTAAATATTTATGTAAACAAATGCACATTAAACCACTTAGAAATAAATAAGGCTTTCTGAAAATAGAACTCCACAATGACATCAGGAGCTGTTTATCTTCAAGTACTGTGGGAATGGGCTTGAATAACCAAATATTTCATTGAAAAATGCAATAAAACTAGCCTCAGATGTAATTCTTTCAGTTTGTGACACAGGCCATCTGACTGTGCTGAGCCTACAGATTTAGTAGTAGCAGACTCTAAAACAAACTAACTTTACCTTCATTTCCAGACTTATACAATGATCAATCTGCAGTTGTCTCCTATGCAGTGTCTTTGCAATATAAGCCTTTTCTGCCATTCTGCATAGTAGGGCCAGTGGGGCCCCTTTCAAGTGCAGACCCCACACCTTTTCCCCTTCACTGCACACTGTGGGAACACACTGGTTCCTGTGTGTTCAGGGTTCCCTTTCATCTTAGCTTGGTCCATAGAACTTTCCCTCCAATCAAGTGCCCGTTGGTATTGAATGTTGCTAGAATGGTATCTGAACACACAAGGGTTGGTTTCAGCATAGCTGTACAGGTATGTCTATCTGAAAGAAAGATTCATATCTGCTGGCGGGTTTTTGTTTTTGTTACCACATACCATTCCCTCCGCTTCATTGCCACCATTTGGGAGGGGGGGAACCATATGTCAAGATTTAAAGTTTGAATTTTTTTCCACATTATAGAATTCGAGTCTTTGTATTTGTTTTAAGTGTCAGCTAGGGCCAGACTGAGCATTTTTGGCCACCCATGTCTAACATTTTGGGGGGATAGAGGGGCGAGGGGCAGTTGGTGACAAACATATTTTACTCCTCTCCTGTTCTTACCCCTCAAACAAAATTCACTCTTGTTCACCGTGCTCATACCTCACTGTACATTAATGGACATGGACAACAATCTGTTTTGTTTTTTTTTACAAATAATGTGTTCCTGAAAATCTCCTTCCCCACTCATCATAACTCTCAAATTCTGCTGTGCTCACCTTTCTGACCCCACCAAACGCCTACCCTAGAAACCCTCCTGCTCAGGGGTGAAAGTAACTTAAAGGACTTACTGGTACGCAGGGCAGCTGGGCTCCTGGGCAAGGTGTGTGGGGGGGGGGAGGGGCTGCTCTGGGCCCCTAGAAGGGGTGGGGCCTCAGGCAAAAGAAGTGGGACTGGGGCCAGGCTCGCCCAGCCAGCCCTTCAGAGCTGCCCGTCCCAGGCCGCCCAGGGCTCTGGCAGCGATTTAAAGGGCACGAGGCTCCAGGGGCAATTTAAAGGGCCCAGGACTCCGGTTTCTGCTGGGAGCCCCGGGCCCTTTTATATCCCCAGGCTCCGGGGCAGCTGCCCCTTTCCCCACCTCCCCACATCAGCGGCCCTGCTAGTACGGTGCTTAAAGCACTGCCGCGGCAACGCTTTAACATTGGCTGTGTACTGGCTGGTATTGGCGGCCACTTTTTTATTGGTACGCCGTACCGACCTGTACCGGTTTACTTTCACCTCTGCTCCTGCTCCAGGAAGACAAGTGTCAAGGTTTACATATTGAAAATCAGGCCACCTTATAAACAAACCATTCTTATTCTTAATACAAACTGTTAATCTACTACAAAACTTTGCAGCAACTAAGACTCAGGCAGCCTAAATTTTCAGAGACCTTTCTGATCTAGACTACCTTAATTTTGACAATTCACATTCTAGTGATGTAACAGCAAATTGTGGGAGTATTTCTTGACTCCCTGAAAATCTTGGGTGGTTCTTGATCTTTTAAAAAAAACCAATATTCTGCAAAACCCAGTAGTGCACATAGTCAAGAAAATGCTCACTGTAACTCAGGGGTGTGGGCAAATCAACCACAGGAAAATCGGAAAGCATCAAGCTGAATCAATTTTTGTGTGTGTAAATAGCTGGAGATTTTCAAATGCCATCCCCAGTCCACATGTACATTGTTTTTGGAAGGATGCATCTAGTGAAATGGGTGCAGCTTTCTTTTTTGGAAAGTGAATTGCATTCTGCTTGTTTTAGTGCAGGTGTGGTCAAAGGCAAAGTTGTTTTTTCTACATGAGGTACCATGTTTTTGAAACACTTTGACCAATACATTTATTCTTCCTGCTTTGGCTCCAGTGAAGATGTTGGCTCCATGATTAAACCAAGCATGTGTGCTCTGTGATTAAAACAACCATTGCAGTCACTTGCTCCCATGCAACGTTATCTTGTGACTGTGGCAAACCTGGCAATGGCTATCTTAGCCACAAGGCTCATAATCATAGATGTTGACTTGCTGAACATCGTATGCTTAAAACTTTTTGTCTACAGCTTGGAAAACTTTCTATTTATGAAGCTTTACTAAATGTGAATAAATGATAAACTGAATGAATATCCTCTATATGCATGTGTACAGTAGAACTGTTCAAAGTAGTAAGAAACACAAACACACACACCACAACCTGATTCACAAATATTTTTTCCATCAGGGTGTGTTATTGTTTTTGTTCATGGAGTCATATTATCCACTATTTGTGACAACCAACTAGCCACCGGTATCAGAGGGATAGCCGTATTAATCTGTATCACAAAAACAACAAGGAGTCTGGTGGCACCTTAAAGACTAACAGATTTAATTGGGCATAAGCTTTCGTGGGTAAAAAGCCCACTTCTTCAGATGCATGGAGTGAAAATTACAGATGCAGACACATGAAGAGAAGGGAGTTACCTTACAAGTGGAAAACCAGTGCTGACAAGGTCAATTTAGTCAGGGTGGATGTGGTCCACTCCCACTAATAGATGAGGAGGTGTCAATACCCAGAGAGGGAAAATTGCTTTTGTAAGTGAGCCAGCCACTCCCAGTCCCTATTCAAGCCCAAATTAATGGTGTTGAGTTTGCAAATGCATTGTAGCTCTGCAGTTTCTCTTTTAAGTCTGTTTTTGAAGATTTTTTTTGTTGAAGGATGGCTACTTTTAAATCTGTTATCAGGGCCGGCTCCAGGGTTTTGGCCGCCCCAATCAGCCAAAAAAAAAAAAAGAAAAAAAGCCGCGATCATGATCTGCGGCGGCAATTCGGCGGGAGGTCCTTCGCTCCGAGCAGGAGTTAGGGACCGTCCGCCGAATTGCCGCCGAACAGCTGGACGTGCCGCCCCTCTCTGAAGTGGCCGCCCCAAGCACCTGCTTGGTAAGCTGGTGCCTGGAGCCGGCCCTGTCTGTTGAATGTCCAGGGAGAATGAAGTGTTCTCCTACTGGCTTTTGTATGTTACCATTCCTGATGTCTGATTTGTGTCCATTTATTCATTAACTAGCCACCAGGTCTATGTAATTCTTATCTATTTATATTGTGGTAGTGCCAAGGAGCACCAGTCCTGGACAAGGACCCCAGTGTAGTGGGCAAACTCCAGACAAAAAAGACGGTCCTTTCCCCAAAGAGCTTAAAATCCGAGCATGATGTATATGTGCTAATGTTCACAAATCCTGCAGTTTTCACCAATCTTAGCTCAAATGATCAATCATCCAAAATTCATAAGAGGAAGAATGTGTAGTTTGTTCATTCATTCTTTCTCCTGTTAGTCATCCAATCAGGGAGCAGAAATAATTCCTTGTGACCTGAGGTGGGGGCCAATTGCACAAGAACCCTGAAATTTGTTCTGCTTGGACCCCATTGATTTCAGGGCAAGGGCAGAGATGAAAAATGAATATTGAATCACAGAAGTGTGAACAGTTCAAAACCAACCCATGGTCTGGAAATTTATCCAAATGAGTCAGTAAATATTTAGGAAATAACAAATGCATTTGATGGAAATCAGGATCTGGCAAATTGTTCACAAACAATCTACAAAAGGGGTTAAATGTAATAATTAATTTTGTTCAGACGGTATAGTTCAACCACATCTAGTAAACAATAATTAAGGAAACAATTTGGCCTTTGGATTTGTCAGGTAAATTTGGAGGATTTAAGCATTCATATAGGGTTCTTCTCAGTATAAATAGAGGTGCCAGAAAAAATAGATTATTCAGTATATAGGCCAACTGATATATCAATTGGTGAAATCCCAGCTCCACTGAAGGCAAAACTCCCATTGACATTGACTTCAAAAGGGACTGAATTTTACACAGTGAAGAATCTACACACAGAGCAAGATACTGTCCCAGCTGAAGTCAGTGGTGTGCTATTGATTAACATCCATTAAGCATTATCTCAACATGTTCACACAAATGGAGTTTCATTAAATATCAATATACTTTTAACTGAACTTTACATTTGCCATTTACCAAATAAGTCAGGAAATCATATTTTCACAACAGGACAAGTTCTTAAAAACATCAATACAGAAAGATTTTTTTGGTTCGTTTTAAGTGTCCTCCATCTAAGAAAAAACCTGATAGCCAAAATCCCCTCTCCCCCGCTCCCAATTTTTCACCTTTTATTTAAACTTTATTTTTTTAGTTTACAGCCAACAGACTGACATAGCACCAATTTTATATTTATTTCTGTAGGAGTAATAAATGGCTAGAATAATAACTATTTGGAAAGAGTCCTCATCCTTTTACAAGTGGTACTTCAACTTTCTGATAACTTGTTTAAAAGAACCTGATCCAAATTTCCCCATAGCTACATTACATATAAGGTATCATGAAAATTCCATCATCCTGGCATCTTATAGGTTTTAAATTAGAGCTGTGTACATGTTTTGTTTGAGGTTTTATCCTTTCTGCTGATAGTTCTGGAAAAAAAAAACTTGGGGTGTGATCTGAACTGAAACCAAAAATTCTGTAAAATTTTGGCAAACCAAAGTCAACACAATTTGTTTTGAACAAGATGCTTTATTTGGCACAATGTTTTGTTCCATTTTGGGCACTTTTAAAAAATAAATAAAAGCAGTGGACGTGAAGAGCTTGATTCACAAAACAGCAGCAGGAGGAGGTAATGATGCCCACCTGATAACTTCTATCCCAGTGGCTAGGGCACTCACCTGGGATGTGGGAGACCTGGATTCAATGACTGCACCCTAAGCAGGGGTGTGGAAGGGGTATATCACTTTAAGGGTGAGGGGTGAGAGAGAGGTACAGATGCTGCAGCAAACCCAGAGTGGGTCAGCGTGGTGACACTGACTCACCCCCCAGGAACCATAGGAGCTGGGGAGTTGTTAAGGGGCAAGCCCGGCAGAGAAGTCCCTTTTTCCCAGGTCGGGTGGAGCAGCACCCATCCTCGGTCCTCCTGAAAGTGGCAAAATACCAGGTTTGGTCAAGACCCATTGTGGGCATTGCACTACTCACTCCTTTCTTGGGTGGGCTGGGAAAGAATTTTTCCCTCACCATCAAGATGGAATGTGGCTTTTTTCTGCCTTCCCCACAGCTGGTTCAGGGAGGGCTTTGTTATGGTGAGTAGGGAAGGGAGTTAGGCTATGATGTTGCAACTCACTATGTAAGTGTGGGGCGGCTCCATAGGGAAGGGATACAGTGAACAGATAAATGGCCCGATAAAGGACTTAAAGGAGGTGTTTGTTAAGGAGCAGAATGCAGGGGAGAGCACGCGTTTGGAGTGCCTGTGACTGGCATGTCAGGGATCCCCCCACAAACACCTTTATAGATCACCGCAATCCTTATTTGGGGGCCTGGGGGATGTTAAGGTCCCAGCAATGGCTTGGCTAGGGACCAGGATGGAAACAGGGGGGGGGCTGGTGAAAGCCCCTGGGTAGATATTGAAATAATCATGTAGTTACCTGCACAGTACACCTTCATCGGCTGGGTACTCCCAGACATCTAATAATAAAGTTGCAGCCTGATTAAATCATTCCAGAGTCTCCTGTCCTCCTTTTGGTATAGCCGAACAATACCCTTCTCTGCCTGATGTAGAACAATGATTTAAACCTAGTTCTTCCATCTCCTTGGAACATTCCCTAACCACTAGGTTATTGGCTATTCTGGGCAGGTCTCTCTCAATCTCTTCTGCGGAGGCTGTGTCACTGTGTATAAATAATTAAACAGTCATCCCCTGAATTTGGGGTGTGTGTGTGTGTTTCAACAAAACTATTTAGCAAATTCATGACCAATTTTGGGTTGACAAATGGCTTTTTTTGGAGGGGGGGCAAATTATTTGAAATTTAATATGGAGCTGGGAAAAATGTATTAAATACTATTATTAGCAAATCTTGAATATGCTTTCTTTAGTTCCATTTGTTGCAGCTCTAGAAAGAGGAGGGTGTATTGGGTTATTCTGAACAGTTAAGGAGATCATCTCTGCTATCCAGGGGACTACTTCATACTGACTGACTATACAGAAAAACTAGGGACCTGATTCCCTGTTGCCAAGCTCTTCGTGTAGTTGGTCACAGCAGTGCCAAGTGAGTGTTAAATGGGTGTGAGATGCTTTGCATTTTGCCTGTGTTTGCACTGGTGACAATGACCTCAGAAGGAGCAGAGCAATGGAGAATCAGGTCCTAAAATTGTTTTAGATGTTGTTTTAGATGTAGATTTCTCCCTGCTGACAAGGGAGACAGAATATAGAGCAACCCCAGGTAAACTCTGCCATCACTTACATCCATACAATCCCTAAGGATATCCGTATCAGTAGGAAGGAAGAAATTCACCCCAGCATGACTTCTGAATCAGTGCCATCAAAATCAACAACACTATTGTATAAGGCCAGAATTTGGCCCACTGCATTATCCTGTTTTCACAAAAAGTGTTACTGTTAGTTGCTACGGGCCACATCATTCCTGCGGGAAGAGGGTCTGGAGCAAGAAGACTGCAGAAATTTTTGAGAGATTTCCCTAAATTATTCCATTGAGAGAAGGGATTCCCCTCCCCACTCTGTTATGATAGTGCTCTGTACAGAGTTAATAGAAAATGTGACAGCAAATGGAACTCAAGAATATGTAGCATTGTTTATGGGTTTAGGAGGATTAATACAACTTATTGTAATATGTAAAGGGTCTATTTCCCAAAACCCTAAATAATAAACAGTTATCACAAGGTACATTTGATTTCCCAATAGATATGCATGCCTAACTTGCTTCAGCCTTGATCAGATATTTCATGCTTTATGAGTGGATCTCTTTGTTTTGTTAGGAATTCATTGCAGATTCTGCACAGACTTATGAAGTCTCTGACCTTACTGCTCATGGTTCGCCAGTACAGAACATCACGGGCCTTGCATAGACAATATGCATCAATATAGCTCAAATGTACGTGGGTTAGCAATTAAGGATGCATGTCTTTAGGTAGTATGTCCCTACCGCCTTTATAAAGAACACCATTTCATAATCTCAGTTTTTCTCAAGATATCCAATATACACAAATAATTACTCTCATATCTCCCTTCCTGTCTGGCCATCCTGACATCATGATGACAGTCCTGAGTGCTAGTCACACAATTTCTGTTTGGAGCTGTTTCTTAATCTGCAGAAGCCACTTATCTGTCAAATAGGAATTCTTCTTCGTTGATATGTTCAAGTTCTTGATGAAACTCCTCCTCTTGGTATATACTTAATACTGATGAGACTCAAGCAATATATTGTCTTTTGTGGCACTGCTGGTCTAGGCGCAAAAAAACCACACACACACACACACCGCCCAAAACCTTCTTTTGTATTATACATCCAAGTGATATTTTTTTCATTAGCACTCCTGGAAGATGTTTTGGAGCTCACGATAAAGGCTTTTGGAAGCTGGATTTCAAATGTTTGTAGTCTATGTCCAGGGGACATCAAGTAAACTTGGTTCATGCAAAAAAATGGCTAAACATTTCTTCTCTGCCTCAGCATAGTTTTTGTTGTACTGGAGATAACCTCCTAGAGGCATATGCTACACACTGCCCATTTTGGAGCAGCATTATTACTAATCTGCATTCACTAGCATTCATTGAGTAGTTAATTCATTTTACATAATATTTTAGGACCATATGACTGGTCACTAACTTTGGTTTGTTTGAATGGATCTTATTGTTTGGATTCTCAGCACTACCCAGCATCTTTCTTTACTGGGAAGTCTCTTAAGGATTTCAGTGACCTGGGATAGGTGTGGCAAGAATTTTGACACATAATGAACAATCCCCAAAAGCACTGCGAATGTTAAACAATCAGCAAGCTGTGTGAACCTGGAAGCAACCCTTAAGGTCAGGACATATCAAAAAGGTATCGTAATGGTAAAAAGGGCCATTCTTGGTAGATAAAGATGGATGAAGATTTATTGGAGCCCTGGGCTCAAAGAACATTTGGGCCTCACCCCCTTTGCCATGGGGCCCTGCCCTCTGCTCCTCCCTTTCCCCTCAAGGCTCCGCCCCCTGGCCAGGCCAGAAGCTGAACCTGGGCCATGGTAATAGCTGCCCAGATAGCCTGGGAGCGAACCAACTATTTAATTGTAAAATGGCTTAAACCTGAGTCCAACCTTTGATCCAAAGTATTTTGAGTTTCAGAAAGTTTGGTATACTTCATTAAATTCCTCTGCATTTACTGGTTGAGAAAGGAAATTAAAATACCCGCCAACCTCTTGCTGTGTTTGTTACTTCAATGGAACCAGAACCAGAACTTTTTGGGGGAAACTTTGAGCCTGATATCTCAAACGAACTTGTGAACCTTTCCCTCATTGTCAGTCTTGGCCATAATAATAAATTGTGTGTGTGTGTGTGTGTGTGAGAGAGAGAGAGAGCCTTTGAGTTAAACTTGATAAAAGGAAATGGGAACACAGTTTTACAATTCTACACTGATTACTACTAATGCCAAACAACCAATAAGAAAAAGTTCCTTTTTGGTCAATATTGCTGTTTTTCTCTTCTCAGTCATCCCGGTAGTGACCTGTCAGGCAATATTTGTGTGCTTTGAAGTCCAGCCTGCTACTTTTGTTTTTTGTTGTTCATGTTCTGTGCTACTTTCCAGTGTTAGAGACCTTTTGGCAGTGGAATTTTAGCTTGTTCATATAAAATTTAAGTATAAGTATCATTTTTAGATACCAGAATGTTTAATCAGAAGAGAAATTCCTGGTAAAACTTTTTTTTTAAATGGGTGGAGATTTATTGCTCTGTTCATTTTTATAGTTTCTTAATCTGGCTTGAGGCACTGGGAATGGAGCCATAGACTTTTTGGTACAGAGCCTTTGCACAGCCTATGTGTTGTGCTGAATCACAACACCTGCACTAGCCTAAACAAACCTTTTTTTTAAGCCCCTTGAGATTTTAGACTTCCCAATAGCATTTTTTCCAGTCTGACTAATATAGTTATAAGTGCATCTAACATTTAGAAACAGAAATATTGAACTACTTAAACTTGGCCTGAGCATAATTAAATTATAGCTGATGTTTATTGTTAATTCTAGGAAGAATTATGAATGTTTTAGTGGTATGAGAGATTTTGGATATTGGTTTGTATGATACACTTTTGTTATTATTACCATATGCACAAACCCTCTGAGTTTTTATTGTGCATTTAACTGCCATAAGTAATTGAGAACAATAGAAAAAATTGTTGCTTAGTTCAATCAAATGTTTTCCATAGTTTCATTAATATATATTTTTGCAGGGCATTTTTTTTTTGCTTGCTGCCTTAAGACTGTCTACATTTGCTTTGCAGATCTATGATCTTGCAATCTAATGATAAAAAAACAAAAAACAGAGATTAAGGAGGTATGGCCTCTTCCTCCCAAACTGGCAAATATGTCTTGTGTGCATTCGGGCAAGTAACCTAACCTCTCTGTATCTGTTTCCAATTTGTAAAGTAGGAATAATAATACCTACCTCACAAGGGCTTTGTGGGACTTTAGTTCATTCATCTTTGTAAATTACTTAGAGATCCTCAAATCGAAGGGGCTATAGAACCGCAACATTTTATAATAATTGACCCATGATAGGATCAGTTAATTCAGTGTGTTTTGTGTTGTCTTCGTTTTTTGTCAAGTGAACGTTCAGAGCAAATAAGCACCTGTACGTGATTGTCCGTAACTACAAATTGTATGTATTTATTCTCTAAAAGTGTCTCCTGTTTATATAGCCATAACATCTTATTACCATAAGCCATAAGTATTATTCTCATTAGTCATATGTGAATTCAGTTGAAAACCTTTATAACATTGTGTTATTTATAGGGTGGGGCAGTGACACTGGATTTAGTTACATCAGTAGAAAAGTGATAGCATGCTTACTACAAAGTTAATGTTGTGAAGCATCTTTGGTCACATGACTGATTGTTAGTATGACCTCATAAAGTAGAGCCATATCTTGTTTATCTTATACTAACTATTGCCCTTTCTCTAACATTCCCTTTTTTTGAAAGGTGAGTGAGAACATGAAGTAATTTTAAAGCATTTGTAGTCCTCTGTCTCACTGACTGATTTCAATCCAGTTGCCATCCTGTACAACATACTAATGGCATTAGCTTTCCTGGCTGATACTTTCTCATGATTGATACAGGTCAGGTGTCCATGTTGAATTTTTAAGACCTTTTAGCAGACTCCGATACCGTTGCCCCAGAGGATTTGTTCACTCACCAGTGACACCAGGCTAGGATTGAGAAAAGTGCATTTCGTCTCCTTTTTTTTCAGAGCGATCTCAGAAGGTGTAGTTGGACAATGGTTTATCTGTAGAGGTGGGCAAAATGCCATTTTGGCCGACCCCAAACTATGTATGATGTGTTTGCTGAAAAGTTTCAACCAAACCAAAAAACTGAAATATTTCTGTAATGTCTAAATGAACCTTTTCTTTTCCATACCACTGAAACAGTTCAATTTTTTTTGGACATGAGTCACAAAAGGGCTGGAGGTAGAAGTGCCTGTGCCCTCCTTATAACTGGAGCTCTGACTGATATGGAGAAAGGACTTGTACTTGGGTCTTCCACATTCTAAGTGAGTGCCCTAATCCCCAACCTATAGCATCATCTCACTTTCTGTCCTTGGCCCAAGGACTATCCATTGTCATTCATAAAAATGATTGCATGGCCTAGTTGTTAGTTAGTGCAGTTATGTGGAATATGGGAGACCTAGGAGCAAGACCCTGCCCTAGTGAGGCTCCATGGCAGGGACCTAAAGCCCTGGCCATTCTGCTTATACCACTGGGAATCAAAATGTAGAATTTTACTGGCCTGACCTCACTATAATGTCAATGAGAATTACAACAGAGCAAGAACTGCAAGCGGAGGCCTTCTGTACCTCAAACAGAATAGAGCTCTTGATAGACTGCAGTAGTAATAAACTAGAGATCCCACTTATAATTAGCTGAGTAATCACTTTAGCTTATACCCCATCCTTCTCCCTGAAAATCCTTACTTGCCAAATCTTAACATAAAGAATTTGGCACACACAACTAGTCATCTCTTACTCTGTGTAAAGTGCCCCACATGTGAGGCACACATACTGTACAAAGAAAGTTTGGGTAATGGTTGGCTTGGCAAAGAGACTTTTTTGGACGGATAAAAATTCCCAAGGTCTCTGTTTATTTATATAGTTCTTGGAATAACCCTGGTTTCAAAAGGCTGCTGGCCAGCTGCTGAGACAGCGTTCCAGCTAATGTATTCCCAGTGCAATCACCACACTTTCCTTTCCCATCATGATATCCCCAAAGCTGCTTTTGGTTAAATCTCAGGACTGGGATATAGGAAAGTTCACATTAAGTCAAAGCTCACGATGCCACAATGTTTCTTTTTTTAACCAAACCTTTTTTTTAATGGAAATGTGCCCACTTCCAGTTGCTTTAACCCAGACAATTTCAATGTATGTAGGAGGAAAAATATATTTGCAGTATAAGACATGGCTGAAATATATATAATACTGTATGACCAAAAATAATATGGTGGATCTCAAACATTATATGGGAAGAAGCAGCCTTTTGCAAGTATGCTGAAAATTCTCAGTCAGTGAATATGATAGCAGAACCGGTCCTAAGGTCCTGTGACTTCTGTAGTTATGTCTTTTTTTACCCAGGCATTGCTTTCAGCAACCAAACCTCTGTGGCAGGGAGCCATGACAACAAACTACTTTTTTCCCTGACTAGACAGAAGATTGAAGGAGTGAGACTCAGAGGAGTTTTATGGGCAGTGAATAGTGAATATGAGAGACTCAGACATGTGTTGTGGGTACAGCAGGAGCACTGAGAAAAAATATTTCCCCCTTTCCCTCTCTTCACCCCATGGTAATTCTTTCACTTCCTCTAAAAATGTAAAGCCAGAAATGAATAACAAAACAAAATAATGAGCAAAATGAAAATGTGAAGAAAGAGGAGGAGCTTTCATTGGTTTCAGTGAGGGCTGAATATAAACATACAATTTGGTCCAGAATTTTTAAATATATACTTTATACTAATGAAGATTTGAAAATTCCAGCAGCTTTTCCAATATGGCCTGAATGCATCCAACAGCGAGGTTAGCATGCATCCAGTACACTATTCTTTAAAAATGTAAGGCTTCATTCATCCCAAAATTTTTCAGTCTTTTAAAAAATATTTACAATATTGAGATGTGAGACTCCATAAAAACTTCACTTGCAATGTTTCAAAGAACCAGAATTCATTATTTTGCACAGACTGTATTGGTTTCTTTTTTTAAAAATGCACTAGGAGCCAATAAACCCTTATGTAGTTGGCTGTGTGTAACAGATAATCTGAACTTTAAAGTCCCCAAAAGCAGACTTCACTAACTACCCTTTCTTTCCTCTGTGTATCTATAAACATATGGTATTACCTATACCTGACTTAAACATTTCAATATGAATAGTGGGGGGTTTGCTGATCAGATATAATATAGATAGATTTGATTATTCATTTAAAAGCTACCGGCTGGGCTACTTAAATAGTTAGGCTTGGTCAGTTCTATCTGGTTTCCACATGTGTTTCCTGTTTTTCTTCTAAATTCTATACTGCTCAGGGACCTAGGGAATGTGAGTCCAGGATTTTCCTGAAAGGAAGGACTGCTTTGTTCATTACTGCCATGGGAACGTGTTAAATTTAAGCATGTGTAGTACAGGTCTCAGCTGTGTTTCTCCAATAGGCAGATATCAGTTTAGCTCATTACAAACGTAAGTCCAAAAAAAAAGCTGTTTGAACTTATTTTTTTTTGGAGGGGGAGAGGGATATTTATGTATTATTTACCCAAGATCTCTTGACACTATTACTTGTAGTCTGCCAAAGCCAGTTCAAATAACTTAAAACAATGACTCTGAAATATGTAACTAAAGTAGCCACAGTTTTTAGCCCTTCTATAAACAATTTGGAATACATCAGTAGTCTTTGTCAATCAGCGGGAGATGGTCTCCTCAATAGAAAACCCAGGAATGTGTCAAAAATGTGTTTGTTTGAAATCCGTGACAAGTGAGAAAGTGGTGTTTTGCTTTCCCCCTCAAACAGTATTGTTTTAATTATAAGTAATTGTCCCTTAATACTGTAATCTACAGTAACCCCCTAGAAATTTCTTAAGCGCTAACTTTGTAACTGTCCAACTAAGAGTAATAAGAGACTGAGAGCTAGATCCATGAAAGGACTTAGGTGCCTAACTGCCACATTGGGTGCCATTAAGATTGTAAAAATCCCTATTCAGGAGCTACCTAACTCTATGGGTACCTAAATTTATGCCAGTGAGCATGCACACAGCTGCCTCTATCAAAACTCCTGGGCACCTACCTCACACCTAAGCCCCAGAAGGATCTTCAAGTGCAGTGCTCCCTTACTTATCTCGCCAGTGGGGCCCGATTTGGTAAGCAGTCTCAGAGCATACCTAACTCTATACAAAATAGCTGGAGGAGGAGGTAGCCTCCTTTTAACTCTTTAGCCCCATGGTTAGATCGCCCACCTGGAATGTCGGAGACCTGGATCCAATCTTCCTCCTCTGCCTGATGAGGAGAAGGGATTTGGACAAAGGGACTGGAGCCTGGATCTCCCACCTCCAAGGCATCACCACTAACACTGCCTTTTGCAAAGTTTCTGGAAAAAAAAAAAAAAGGCTTAGGCATCTAACTCTCAATTGTGAATCCCAAATGGAGATAGGGGGCTTCCTCCAGCCCAGACTTTGGCACCTAAGGCCCTTTTGAGGGGCAGGCTTTAGGCCACACCCTTCTCCTCAGCATATCCTAATGGCTAGCTTAGGCAGCTCCCCGCTCAGCATGCTGGCTTTTGTGGATCACATTCTAGGCACTTAACTCTCCCCATGCCTTGTATGGGGAGCCTGGGTGCTTAATTCAGGGCTGTGGATTCCACTGGATGCCAAAGCATCTAAAAGTTAGGCATTGTCATTGGAACACTTTAAGTCCCTTTGTGGATCTAGTTCTAAATCTGTCACACCCAGATCATTAATTATAGTATCCACACATCTACATGTGTGCAAAAACTTATGCCAGGAATATCATAGTTAAAAGCTAGTTTTTTGCAATCAAAGTACTGCTTTCTTTTCATCAGTTGAAAGGTAAAATTTACTATTTTGAGACTAGTATTTTTTGTTATTTCCTATGTTAAACATTAACCATATGTCCAGTAGTCTCGTAACGTGACGAATCACATGGTTATGGAGTGTCCCTCATAAAAATGAAAGCTGAATTTAGTATATAACAAGCCCTCAGTGTGTAAAATGTATTTCAAAACTATCTGTTAATCATATGATGTTCATAATGTACCTATTTAATCATATGAAACATTTTGGTATAACGCAGTGTGGAAATTATTCAGACAAATGCTGTTTGTATACAAATTTGACAGTACTTTATACTAAATCTGTTGCTTTCTAGTTAATGTGTTCCTGCTACTGCATAGGTACTACGTAGATGAACAAAGTTATCCTTTTATAGATTCCAAAATTGATAGTTATAGTCCCATTGATTTATATTGACTACCAGGTTCCCAAGGCTGGAATATACTGTAATTTCTGAGCACATTATGAGGATATATTTTTTTCTCATTGTCTTTTGTCTTGGGTATTTCTAGGAAGTACTAGAATACTTGTAACTGTATGGAGACAAACAAGTTTGAAGGTGTAAATGAATTCTAAAATTACATTAAGTAGTGTTAGCAGAACTTTAAAGTATAAGGGACCTGTGGAATATAAAGAATCCATTACCTGCCATTTTAGGCAGAATTCTACACAGACAATATTGCACAGGTGGGTCAGAAGAATAGGGGTAAAAGGATCAAGTAGGAGCAGAACACTCCTATGATGATTTTCTTTCTAGTACGTTTGTTTTGGCCTATGTAAGAAATGAAATCCATATTGAGTTTGCTATGTGATTGTGATCTTCACAGAATCCTGTGTTAAACAGCAGAATCCTAAAACCAAGCTCAGATTGTCCAGGACACATGGGAAGAAAGACAAGATGCAAGGGATGTGATTTAATTAGGCTGCACTTTATTAACTTATCTGGGAACTCTCTGGTAATAACTCAGACAATGGAGGCCATGATTCCTTCCTTAACTGTGTCCACCTGGGAGAGGGCTTCAGTTCCCCCCGCACCCCATCCTCCACAGCTAGTGCCATTACATTGCTGAGACCCCACCATCCTCCCCTCAAATGTGGGTTAAGGAGCTGGAGAAAGGGGGTTGTCTCCTTGCTGTACCAGATATTAGGAGCCCCAGCCCCATTCCCTAGCTTCTTTAGAGGATCACTTCTCCTAAATCCTCTTCCAGTTCTGGTTTATCAGGGAACAAGAATCCCTATGGGATGATTACCTGCACTGGACACCTTCCACAAGGAGGTGCAGAATTAGATTGGCTGCTTCCCCTGCCCTCTGGTCCCTAACCCATGTTTCCAGAGAGTTAATAATTCCTTCCCTAACATCAGCCCCAAATATATCCTCTCCCCTGTCAGAGTGGTGTATCTATCTTTCCTGAATAACTCAGGTGACAAATCTGATCAGTCAAATTCAGCCACCTCCTAATTCACACATTTTCCAGCCTTGTAACCCCACAGAGACCTGGCAATTCCCTGCCATAGCCCCCCAGCAGCATTTCAGACCATTTTTACAGTAACCCCAGGGGGAAAATGTCCTGGATCTGCCCTAAATCTCTTTGCCCTGATTGATTCAACCCCCTTATAAAATCCCAAATTGTTTTCACCCAGATGTACAATAATCATTTGGGGTGGGTGCTTCCTGGCTGCCAAACAGTAAGGGGAATTGGTTGGTCTCAGAGCATGCCCCTCTTGCCATACCAACTCCGAATTGCTTCCCCTCCAAGGCCCAACGACAAAGCTCCAGGAAAACTAGCCATTCACCTGTGGGCCAAATGCTCAGTACTGTACCTGCAGATCCAGATACTGCCCCTTGTGACCCCATTCCCTCACTTCTTAGAGCACGCTCTTCCATCCATGCCAACTCAGAGCTGCCTCATCCCTGAGGCCCTGCAACTGATCTTCCATCTAGGCCTCAGAAGGGGGCTCTTGCCAGAGGGACTGGGCTTATTAACCTCCCCCATGTGCAGAGGGGCCAATGGCTTACCAGAGGCCATTAGCCAGCCTACCAGTTCAGGTGATGCTTCTCCAACACACCCAGCCATACCTTCTCCCAAATTCAAAGAAGAGGTCGATCCTTAAAGCAGTCACTATCTCTTTTTTCCTGCCAATCTAGACAAAGACTTCACCCATTTGAGTTTGCAGGAGGTGCCTTCTCAGTCCGGGATATGGCCCTCTGTGATACTCAGGTGGCTTGGAGAAGGAAGCCAGCAGTTTAAAAAAACCCAACAAAACACTTGGGGTGATAAGATCATGGGTCCAAGGTCCAGAGATAATCCCACTTTTTAAAAAATATTGTTTTATAAATATTAATCAGACAGCAAAGTAGTTTTCTTCATCTGATTGTGGAAAATAATGCCTATGATGGTGGTTCATCAAGCCTTGTAGAGTCACATGAAAGATTCCTGCAAATTAGGGAGAAATGACAGTTTTCATACCTGGTTTGGAATTTCTAATATTTTTTTAAAAGACAATATTTCAAATATTTGACTTTTCTATAATAACAGACACATAAAACATCCTCTATTCATGTGAACTAAATCACCACCTGCCACAGAAAATCCCAAAACGGGAGAAATTTACATGGGGAACTTGTGCATAGCTCACTACAAATTGCATAGAAAGTTTTACTGAATGAGGTGCTTCCAAAATATACTTGCCTTAGGCAGATAGTGAGAAACAAAATTGATCCTAATAAATGGGCAAAAAGGTGGGGATGGGGGCTGAGAAAATAACAGATTTGGGAAACTAGCATTTTGCTCCTGTCGCTATGAAGAAATTATAGAGTATGGAGCCACCTAAGAAAAGGACCGTATTTCCTGGTACGATTAGGGAGGAACTAAATATTTTACAGATAAGAATGGAAGTTATTAGACACTCTCTTGAGGTAGGAAAAGTTCTGAATCCAGATAACATAGATCTTTGGGATTTAAAGGAAAGTTAAAGGAAGCGCTGTTCTCCAATGACTTAGACTGCTGAGGACTGCAAAAAGGAAAACTTAGCACTATTATTCAGAAAGGAGCCCTACCATAAGCAATTATAAAATAGTTATTTTAATATCCACAATGGGGAAAATATTAGGAGTAATAATTTGACTAGTTTTAGAACCTTGCCTAATTCATAGTAAGAACAAGTGCACAAATATATTGATGCTAAAACAAGCCAGACAGAGCAAGAGAAGGGGGGGGGAGGAATTCTCAAAAAGAAAGGTCTTATCTTATACTAGATCATTTTTATTGCACTGTAAAATCCTACCTTTTAAGATCACCTTTTTGTCTTGATCCTGTTCCCACTGAAGTCGACAAGAATTTTCCCATTGACTTCAATCAGAGCAGGATTGTGCCCTTTATGGGCTAGACCTTGATAGCTTTACTGACACTGAACAGTAAATTATTCCCCAAGTGGTCCCATTGACTTCAATAAAGGTGCTTCTAAGGTATCAAAATCTGGCTCTATGTTAGGATAATCGTCTTAGGCCAATAGTACTATGACATGAGTGTTCCTATTAAGCCTCTGGTGTTTAGGGCAGTGATAAAGCTCCTCCACTCCTGTTTGTGACATGAGGTAGTGAGGCCACAAAAATGTAAATATCAGCACCCGCATTTCTAACTGTGTAGGAAGAGAATTGTACTTACACACAAAAAAAACATATTGATTTTAGGCTTGCTCTAATTGTACGAAGGAAGCGCCTGAAGGTAGGCAGAGGAGCAGGGATGCGGCATGCTGGGTGGAGGGGACGCAGCAGGTGAGGGGAGCTTGGCGGCCGCAGGAGATAACTCCAGAGGGGCGGGGAGCTTGGCAGGCCTCAGCAAATAACTCTGCAAGCCGCATGTTTGAGACCCCTGCATTAACCCAACCACAAAAGTTTTATTGTGGTTTTTTTGTTTAGCAAAAAATAATTTGCTTCCTCTTGAGCAATCTTGATAAATACTTCAAGAATCCTTGTACACTGAATGTTAAAACTAGGTGGCAATAATTAAAAAGTCCTTGATAGTATATGATCTCATGCTGACTTTGTTTAGCACAACATCCACAGAGCGTAAGTCTTTTTACCATTCTGGAGGTGCCTTAAGCCTTTTTCCCCAGGGCTGCCCAGAGGATTCAGGGGGCCTGGGACAAAGCGGGGGAGCTGCGGTGCTTGTACTCACCCGGTGGCGGTCCGGGTCTTTGGCGGCATTTCGGCAGCGGGGGGCCCTTCAGTCACTCCGCATCTTCAGCAGCACTGAAGGACCTGCCACCGAAATGCCGCCAAAGTCCCGGACCACCGCCGGGCCAGGGCTCACGGGGCGTTTCGGTGGCGGGGGGCCCTTCAGTTGCTCCGTATCCTCGGCAGCACCGAAGGACCCCCCGCCGCTGAAAAATGCCGAAGACCCGGACCGCCGCCGGGCCGGGGCCCGGGGCAAATTGCCCCACTTGCCCCCCCCGGGTGGCCCTGTTTTTCCCAGGGCCTGTTTATGCTTTCTAAATGGTTTCAAAACTGGTTTTGTAAAATAAAGTTTAAAACAAGGGAGAGCCATGTCGTAGATCTGGTTTTAGGTAGGCTAAGGCCTCCTGACCCATTTCATGGAATCTGTTTCAGGACCACCTCAAGATCAGGCTGTCATAAACCACTGAAATCTGTGTTTACCATTTGACTCTAAATAACTTAAAAATCAGGACACAGATTTGAAGGGCCAAATCTTCTGCCCTCTCGGCAGAGCCAGCTGTGGGAGGGAGAATGCCCCTCTCCCAATGGTGTGCAGTGTAGTTGTAGCCATGTCAGTCCCAGGATATTAGAGTGACAAGGTGAGTGATGTAATATCTTTTATTGGCTTGTCTCTCATGAACAGAAGTTGGTCCAATAAAAGATATTACCTCACCCATCTTGCCTCTCCCAATGAATGGTTTGCAGAAAATTCTGATCTAAACCTGTTCCCAGTGAGATTTGTCCCAGTGCATAACCGTGTCAGTGGAAGGGGACAATATGGCTCTAAATCAAGTTACTAGCCATGGTTTGACAATAATCCCTAGCCATTGTAGGCTCCGTGGAACTGCCTACTAAAATGCCTGACCATTAGTGAGAACCAAATTTACATGATTAATGCTGAGGTTTTCCATTCTTTTTAATATGAGCAGTGCATCCACACCTCATCTTTACTTTTCTTAGTTTCTCATATTTCCTTTCCTGTAGGGGTTTAGTGCCTCAAGAATAGCTACAGTGTTCATCCATTATAAATATCCAGCTGCCACAGTTGTGCAGAAATTTTAAGGAAAAATCCCAGTTTGGACTGTCTTCTAGATTGTCCTAATATTAGTGCTTTACCAAACGTCTCAGACCATGTCACAACCTTATACACGGTGCACTTCTTCTTTTAAAAAAAATGTTAACATCTTTCCCATTTCTGCAACATGTTTTTAGCACATAGTTTACAAATATATTCAGATGACTAATTGATTTCTTTTGATTGTTGAAATGGCAGAGCTCCAGTTACTTTTTGTAGACTTTTGAAATTTCTCATCTCTGTATAGCTTATATTTGTCACCTGGGAATTTGTGACAGTTTATGTATTTTTTCCAGCAATAGAAAATCAGGCCTCTTTTTGCCTTTGGAATTATTTCTCTCATTTTTAGGAATGATGTCCAACTACGAAGAGTTCAAAGACCATCTGTGATGGAGCAGATTAGTCACTGGCTTCTAAACTTCATCTTGATTGGGAAAAATAATGAGTCTGGACAGAGTCTAGGACATAAAATTGTTTTAAAATATGGGTTGCATAGTTGAAATTAGTTATCGTTGGAGGCAAACTTGTTCTCTGTTTTCTGATTTAAACTAGAGAAGAGAGAAAAAGGAGGCAGATCCAGCAAATTGAGGCTGCAACCAGTTGACTGCCGTTTATAAATCAGTGACTTTGCACTTACTTTTATTAGCATTTTGATTATATTTTTAAAAGATTTTTTTTAAAAGCTATTAAGTTTTGCATTGGAAGTTGAAAAATGGGACACAAAATATAGAGATTTATGTGACGAAAACGAGAGGATAAAGGAATTGTGAACAGATCGAATCAGTGCTAAAGTGTGACACAGCCCATAACTGCAAGAACAAGGGGAAACAACACACTTTTTTCAGCAAAATGGGAGGCATATAGATTATAATTCACTAACCACCAATGATGATATTGCTGTCTGTGTCTCTATAGTGTGTGTGTGTGTCTATATACACATATATATTTGTGTACATAGACATAGACATACAGATATATACATATATCAATGCACACACAGGACAGAGAACAAAACCACAAAGGACCATGAATTAACTGAGTAGAAAAGGCTAATAAAAATAGTTTTCCTTTTTTGCCTATGATATATATTTATTTTAATCCAGATTTTTAAAAAAATCCAAAAATATCTTGTTGGTCTCAATTCCTTCTCATGTTTTGTTTTGTATGTTGTCAATTTTAGGTTTTTGATAGCACTTCCATTACATTTTATGTGGTAGTGTGAGACGTTAGTTATGGAAGTGCTCTCCAAGTGAAAAATTGCACTGGCATTCAAAATGAATAAATTTATAATTTGCTTGTGCAATTGTTTGCATTCCTATGACTGCATCACTTGCCCATTAATCCAACTTCCTTGGACATAGTCTAATATTCCAAATCCTGAGCAGTTTAAACAACCACCATTTGAAAATAAAAATCTGCCAGGAAAGTGTTTTCTCCTCCTCCTCCTCCCCCCAAATTACACGTGCTTGTGGGCTGGAAAGAGCATGATTCAGACATGGGCCAATTAAAGGTATTTTCTACATAAAAATATCATGGTTTAGAGTCCCTTTACTTCAATGAGGGCATCCAAAATTGGTGGCCATTAAAAAAACAAATCTAGGTTTGCAAGAGAACTTCATTGCAATTCTAGATACTTGGAAAGAAATGTGTATCTTCATACTGTTTGACTTTATTTTGCTTTATTCAAACTGTCTCATACATTCTGCTGGGTTGAATCATGTTCCATTTTTATCAGACAACTTTTTGCAGATCCTCAATTGTTAACTTGTCTGCATGTGACAATTCTGTAGGAGATATCTGGGTAGTTACAAGTCAGGTTGCTTTGCAGTTATGCAAAAACTCTATGGCAAATGATTTCCAGGGCATTCCTTCTAGTCAGCAGTTTGCCCTCTAAACAGTTTTTCAGAACTTGCTTAACACATTCTATTTCCCATTGGCCTGAGGATAATGAATGGAAGAATGTCTGTGTTTACTATTTCTGTGCTTCAGAAATTCTTTGTATCCTACAGAGGTGGTCTATGGCCCTTTGTGAGAGACTATTGCACTTGTACTATAGTTATGACTGAGAATTATTACCAAGAACTTGATAGTACAGTTATGGAAGCAAGCAGGGTAGTAAAAGTTATTTCTAGCCACTTGCTGGTGTAATTGATTACAGTATGATTGTAATCAGTTTGTACTGTGTCAAAAGGTTTTCCTGCCAGTATATCAATAGCGCTCATTCCTCATACATAATCAGGTAACAGAATTGGGTATAGCAGTCCTAATGCATGTTGCATCTATGTTATGTATATGGCAAAGATAGGGTTTTATTTATAGCACTCTCAACTGGGCAATAAGCAAAAGTTCAGACACCTCTGAGTTTTATGTTCAGGTTGAGCATGTCAAGGGTTGGCTCTGACCAGCGACAAGTATCCTGAGCTTTACATAGCACTTATTTTGCCATTACTTGCTAGACATAAGAGCTATCTTCACTTGCCACAATCCTCACTATGGCCTGGAGGATATAATGGTGAAGGATAAACTTGGACATGGTTTGTAGTACTCTGAGAAAATATTTTATTTTTGGCTGTAGCTGGCTCCAGTTGGCTGGCAGTAAGTATAATTTTCTGTTAAGTTTGTTCTGGTCACTCACACACACAGTACTACTGTCTGGCTGTTTTTCTCTCAATGTTCCGAGTTCAAATCATACTGTTGGACATATCCCTATGAGCACATTCAGCTACTTTGCAAGAACGTGTTATCTGCCTCCTATGCACATCAGTGAAAGTTGTTCCTATTTAATCAACACATATTCTGTAGAAATTAATAAAGAAAAAGTTAATTAAAACTGGAGCTGAAGCAATGTACTGGTTGGTTCTCAGACATGCCCAAATAGTTTACAAAAGGTAGAACATACTCACAAGACCAAGAGGTAATTAAGGTGGTATAAGTGAAAGAATAGGCATCAGCCTGGCCAACTACTTTTCACTCTCACTAGCAGACCAACAACGTAGCCTAGTTTAATATCCATGTGTTTACTCAGTAGCTTCTAACAATCCAGCTGGATGTACTCTAAACAGTTAATCCAGCCAGAGTTCCTTGAACCTTCTTTGAAGTCTTTCTGAACAATTGATATGGGAGCCTTAGAGGATAAAGGGAGAGGGCTTGGTTGATTCCAGGAGCCTTCCTGAATTATACTGATATACTACAGAATGGTGGTGTTATTGTTGGATCATAATCTTCAATTAAAAAAAAAAGTATAACAGAGATCTGAATTTGAAATCTCTTTTTTTTAATTGATCCAGAAAGACACTGACTATGTTATGATGGTTTTATGAAGGAAGTCCAACCACTGTTGACAGTTTTATAAAATATAATTTACTTGGTTCCCTTTTGAATTGGGCTGTGGTACATCTTATTCAAAAGTACACACAACAGCATGGCAGTCAGTACTACTCTTGTTTTTTCATATTTTATTTGTAAATCAGTGTTTTGTAGAAAAATATTAAATTGGTTGAAATTTAGAGTCATTAACATTGAGTTGCCCAAGGCCCTTTGTTGTGTACTGTTAAGTCCATTTCATTTTAAATCAGTTCTGAAATTCATTCTTTTTGCTAAGAAACAGATAATATCATTTTTAGGTGGTACAGACGTTTGACCTCAGATTGAGGAGTTGGTATTTCTTCCCAGTGGGGCAAATGGATGAAAACTTCTATTTCTCTCACTGGACTGAAAAAACAAAGGAAGATGTTATCCTTGACAAAAGCACTGTAATAGTTGAAATGTTGGCAGTACTTCTTTTCCCTGCAGCAAAATTATTTTTTAAGTTTATAAATTTCAATTACTTTGCCTAAATTCGTTGTTTTGGAATGTTTACCGTGTCTTACTCTTGGTTACTTCCATCTTCTATTCCATGATGCATATCACATGGTAACAGCTTTAGACCCACTCAGTGTCATTACCAAGTAACCACAGGAACATGCAGCATAATTGTGAGTTACCTAGCCTTTCCATTTATCATGAAAACTCAATGCAATTTCCACGTCAGTAAAGATTACAGGCTAGGAATCAGCTCCTCAGCTAGTGTAAATCTGCATGGTTCTGTTCACTGCTCAGCTGAGGATTTGACCCATGATATGTGACTTGTATAATTCTTCCAGGCCAGAATTTTGAGCCCTGTAACTTAAATTAAAACACTTCTACTTAATCAATTGCACAATCTAATTACAGGTAAGACATTTTTGATTTCTCTTTCAGTCCATTCATGGTTAAAGTATTTTAACATCATTTACATTAATTATGTGGTTAATGGGGACTGGATCATCTGTGGTTTTGTTGTTGTTGTTGTTGTTTAAGTGGAATATATTCTTTAAACTCAATTTTGTCAGAAAGGATAGAAGTATTTCTGTGAAGTCTTACAACTCATTTCAGTCTAATTGTTTTTGACAGTTCACCTGTCACTTTAATAGGCTTCTGTCGGGTGAAGAAAAACAGATTTTTTCCCCCTTTAGACTACCCTGTCATTGTGATAGAAGTCAGAAACAGAGCACTTAATGTTTTATGATGAAAGTTTTAAACGTTTTTGTTGTAACAGAAAGGCAAGAAACATCTGTAGCTGCAGAGCTAAGGATAAAAACCTGAAAGCAAGTTCTGTAAAAGCATTGTGATGATCTATCTGCTTTTGGTCTATTGCAGGGACTAGAAAGCAGAAATAACACCAGCATTTAAATGTCACTACTCAAAAAAAAAAAAAAAAAAAAAAATCTTGGCAGCAAGTTTTCTCAGGCAGCTTGCCAATATCCTGATTCAGTGTTTATGGGAACATCTTGAAATGGCTCCCAAATTAATGACTATATCTTCCATCACTCCAGTCTGATGTCTGAACATGAGGAGAAATAAACAATAGTTAATGGTCTAGGAGCTGCTGGCAGATACAGTATTAGCTCTGGTTCTTATTTTCACTTACTAATAGCAAACAGTTCTGATCAGATGTTTATCTTTGAAAAACATATGCAATGGAAAATTGCACCTAAGATTGCTATCCATTTCACAGTCTCTTTCACAGGGACAGTTTCACACAAAACTAAATGATTTCATTTGACTGCTTGTTCAGATTAAAGGGTCTATTCTCGAATATCTCTGTTCTCTCCATGAGAAGCCTGAGGCACCTGAACATACTGTACTGTGGGTTTCCCTTTTGAACTCAGCAGGGATACATGTGTGTGCCAAAAACCTCTTTCCTGCCTAACACCAAAGACCAAGGTCGGCCACACAATTCTTTTCCGTGAAGCAATCAGATAGTACGTTGTCTTATGTGCCTTGATTTTATGAACTTTCAGTGTGTATTCATATATTTATGACTTCAAGGGCTTCTATGACATCACGAATCATGAAAGCAAACCTCAAGGTTTTTTCGGTAGAATCCAGGAATAGATTTTTATTGCCCTCTGGTGTTATATGTGGAGGTGATGTCCATATGATAAGTTTGTCGTGTGAGTGAAACTTATGACATGCCCACATCTGCATCACCTTCCCATTAATCCCTCTGTAGCCTTGAACAATTATATGTATTTCTGGAGGGGAGGCTTTGATTTTTAAATCAATCTACAGAGAAATGTTTCCTCCCCAAATGTGGAATTTTCACCTCCCAACACTTACCTTAGCTGAGATCAAGGATAGTCATTATTCAGTCCTGGTCCAATAATAGCTTTTCCATATATAAAAATGCTGCAGTCCTAAAATCTGATATCCCCATAGTCCTATAGGACCAGACAGACAGGGGAACTTTTATACTATTATTATGAAGTGGGGAGATCCTCAGCTTCCCATCACATGCTTCCAGCCCTGGGAGCAGGACCCAAGACAATCCACATTAACACTAACATTTTAGATCTGGCAAAGCTACTTTAGATCATTTCTATAGGCATTACACATTTATTCGTGTTTAAACTTTTCACTCCCACTGAACTTTGCACATTTGGATGCATGTAATTATCATACCTGACCCTACAAACATAGGGGTTACAAGATACACTCCCAATAATATTTTAAAAACTCTTTAAGATATTTCTGATAGTTTTACGATAACATGTGTGGCAACAACATATATATAGGGTGTGGTTCAAAAATCCTAGAAGCATTCATTTGGAAGGACCTGCATATCTGTGGCTTTGTCACTTGTAAAGTGAACATTCCAATCTCATGTTGATAAAAATCTTTATACTACATTATGACGTATTCCCCACTCATATAAGACATACATGTGAATCCTGAGGCCATCCTTTGCACTGGTTCCTTTATCTTCCTGCCATTTACTCTGCTCCTTTCTTCCAATGACCCTCTTTCTCCAGACAGATATTCATGGCTCTTGCTTCTTTCACCCTTGCCCTTCCTAATGGCCTCCCTTGCTGTTTTCTCACTCAGAAACTACAACTCTTTCTGTAGCTACTTCAGTGGTTCTTACAGCTCTGGTGACTTTCCTTTGAACACTGCTAGAATGGCTGGCTGTAAAGGCTTTTGTATGACTAAGATGAGCATGAAGTAGCAGCAGTGGCAGCCCTACAGATTTGATTGGGTTGTAGGTTATGGGAGGGAGGTTGCAATTATGAAATTTCAGAGAACTAGGATTCTCCATAATATGGCATCTAGAAAAAATAAAACTGCTATCTTTGTTATAAACCTTGCTTTCCTTGGAGGTTTGAGAAGCACATGTTAAAACCAAGCAATTGAAACTATTTATATATCCCAAAATAAGGGCTTAAAAACTTATTTTTTGCCTGTTTAAATACCTTGACCTACATTTTCAGAAGTGATTAGTAAATTTGGACACCTCAATTTTGGGGATCTGATTTTCAAAAAGTGGTGAACATCCACAGTGTTACAATCAGACCCCATTAAAATGTTTCAAGTTGAGAACCAAATATTGAGACAACCAATACCACTAGTCACTTCTGAAAATGTAGTCCTTATTCTGAACCTCCAAAGTAATTAATGTTTTTTCTTTTTGGCTGCTGTTGCTGTTGTGTGGATAAATGGTAACTACTAAGATTTGCACTCAGAATGTAGCTGCAGATGCAAAAATGGGCTGTGGTTTTTTAGTGTGCATAAATTTCACATGCAATAAAGGAAACTTAGACTCAGCCTGGCTAAAAATTTGCTGCATATTGTGGATTGTGTGAATAATCTTATTTCATCAGTTGAATGAGC
The DNA here is from genome assembly GCF_002925995.2 of Terrapene triunguis. Taxonomy (NCBI): domain Eukaryota; kingdom Metazoa; phylum Chordata; order Testudines; family Emydidae; genus Terrapene; species Terrapene triunguis. Next base: position 5,548,499 of record NW_020664471.1, read on the forward strand.
ATCTGCACTCATGTCAAAGGTCTGAACTTGAACCTCCACATGCATAGGAGGAAAAATGCTCCTTAAGCAGCTATAAAATATATGCACTCAGAACTACCATAACTAAAAGTGAAATTAGGTCCCAAAGACTGAGCATCAATATAGCTTATTTTAAGAGTATTCGTGAAGTAAGTATCAGAGGGGTAGCTGTGTTAGTCTGGATCTGTAAAAAGCAACAAAGAGTCCTGTGGCACCTTAGAGACTGTTAGTTGCTTTTCATGAAGTAAGTGGTCTACAAGGCAGATTACAAAGACTTGCACCTGCACTAGTATTCTGTTCTGCATTAGAAAAAGAAAACAAAACAAAACCAGAAAGAGAAGAAGCACAAGAAAGTCAACGTTGACTTGAAGGTTTATCCAACACAAGAAACCTTTCTGAGATTTGGCAAAGCTTAAATAAATTTATCCCTTTGGACATTTTGTGGACCTCTCTACATTTCCTGGTATTCTCATGTTTTTTAAGCTATTAGAGTAATTATCCAATAGGTAGTCAATGCAGCAGAAATACTATCGTTTACAACTGCTGTGCTGTAAATTTGTTCTTTCCTCTCTCTATTGTTTTCATTGGACTTCTCAATTTATTCTTATTTTGGACTAAAAATGTTGTTAATTTCAAAGGCAAGGGGAAATGGAAGTTCATTCCTTGTGCTGCACATACTAGCTAAACATTTCTTATGAGGCCAGTTTATCAGCAATCTCATGATACTGTTTAATTAAAGGCTTATAGTAAAGGTTTCTCCTAGTTGGGTGTTTTAAATATGGATTCAAATGTCTAAATGTAGGCAACCAAGTTTTAAAAGTTTGGCCAAACTATGAGTTTAGTATTCCCAGAAACAAAAGCGATAACTTAAGAGTAAAATGCCATGGTTGCAGATGTATAGATTTTTATTATTTGAATTGAAACGTTACTTAAAATACAAAAGAAAGAAGACCTAAGAAGTGTTTATTGTGAAGGGTTGGGTCACAGAAACCCCCTTAGGGCTGCCAACTGATGTGCCAAGACTACATCTGCCCCTGCTTTCCCTGCCAGCTTGGGACTCCAGCACCCTGTCTTGTTGAGCCAGACATGCCAGTCTGCTCCAACACTGACCCCAGGTCTGAACCACATGCCCTAAAGCTGCAGACTTAACTGAAAGCAACTTAAGAAGTGTTCCTGTCTTTGACACTCAGATGCCCAACTCCCAATGGGGTCCAAACCCCAAATAAATCTGTTTTACCCTGTATAAAGCTTATATAGGGTTAACTCATAAATTGGTCGCTCTCTATAACACTGATAGAGATGTATACACAGCTGTTTGCCCGCCCCCCCCGGTATTAATACATACTCTGGGTTAATTAATAAGTAAAAAGCGATTTTATTAAATACAGAAAGTAGGATTTAAGTGGTTCCAAGTAGTGACAGACAGAACAAAGTGAATTACCAAGCAAAATAAAATAGAACACGTAAGTCTATGTCTAAGAAAACTGAATACAGATAAAAACCTCACCCAGTAAGCTTCCTTTTACAGACTAGTCTCCTTCTAGTCTGGGTCCAGAAATCATTCACACCCCCTGTAGTTACTATCCTTTGTTCCAATTTCGTTCAGGTATCCTTGGGGGTGGAAAGGCTATCTCTTGAGCCAGCTGAAGACAAAATGGAGGGGTCTCCCAGGGGTTTAAGTAGACTTTCTCTTGTGGGTGGAGACCCCCTCCTCTCTCTTATGCAAAGTCCATCTCCAAGATGGAGTTTTGGAGTCCTATGGGCAAGTCAAATGTCCATGCATGATTGAGTTTCTTACCAACCAAGCCACATTCCTGGGAAAGCGCCGATGTGGATTGGCGTCTTCAAGTTCATTGTTGGCTTAAGAGGTTCTTGATGGGGCACTGAATTTGCACATTCCTTTCTCAAGAAGCTGACCAAATGCTTTACTAAGGCTACTTAGAAATCAAGCAAGTATACAGCCAATATTCCTAACTTCAAGTACAAAAATGATACATGCATACAAATAGGAGGAATGTATTCAGTAAATCATAACCTTTACAGAGATATGTTACATAGCATATGTAGCATAAAACATATTCCAGTTATGTCAGATATACATTCATAAGCATATTTCCATAAAGCCTTATGGGGTACACCGTCACATTTATAATGTTTAATTACCAGGATATTTCAAAAATGGAATTTCAGCAGCTATTATTATAAATGAGTTATGAATTTATGGAAAGAAAATGTTATTTTTAGTTTCTTTGAGAAACTTTATTTCTGTAATCACATGGATGAGACCAAGCTCAGAACCTAAAAGTCTAGGATAAATCAACTATATAGAAAATTAAATGCAAAAAAACTTTATTGAAGTAACATCAAATGTTCCTTGTAACCAGCAAAACCAAGGAAATATCACATGCAGGTTGCCAGGTCCAGTAACTTTTCTTACAATGTGTACACTTGTAGTTCATACTAAATTTGTTATCCTTCACTCACCTCACCCATGCCTATGTTAGGCCTGCATGGTGGCAAAGTGCACATTAATTATGTAACCCATTAAAATGGATGGTGTCAGAGTGCCTTTAGGTCCTAAACCACCAAGGCTAATACCTTAAATACAAAGGGTAAAATAGTCCTCTACAAGGGCTACTCCCATTTAACAGATAGGAAACTCTGAACTTCCATGTGCAGAGAGTTTTCTATGAATGCATCCATTGTGGGGCTTAGATACTATGCTGGTAGGCAGTTTAGGAATTAGACCAAGTTGGTCAGATAGAAATAGAGTGATCAAGATAGGGTTTTCCATCTCATGAGTGTGGCCTCTTGCTTGGTTCCTAAACCCAATGAACCCCCATCTAGCCCATGTGATTTGGGAAGCAATGATTCCATAAAGAACAGCTGCCTAAGTAGTCCACCCATTTCCACACTATAAAACCCAGATGCTGTGGAGGCCCCATAGAAGCATTTCTGCAGTTAATAGAAAAGGTAAATGATGACTTTGACGGCAGCATTCTTTCATTCTCTAGTTCCATTGGATTCTCCTCCCATCTTCCCACTGAGGAAGAGGGACTGATCCATCTGATTCTGTTTCTCACAATAACAGGTTCCATTGATGTACATGGTACAAACCCCCTAGGTCCTTAGAATGGTATTTATTGCTATAGATAAACCAAGACAAACGTGAAAGTGGAGGCTACGTGTACAACTTTACTCTCAGATAAAATTAAATATCCCAGCCATTTCACATCTTTAAAAAAAAATACCAAAACCAATGAGTGCATATCAAGGGCTACATTTCCATTTTAAAGCTTCAGCCATTCTATTCAGCTTTCCCATGAATGTCAGAAACTGGGGGTGAGGAGAAGCATTGTGGAAGCTTTTCTACAAAAACAAGCAAGCTCAGTTTTGCTCTGCAGTTAAGACCATCCCTGGTAGTCTGGTTTCAATCCTTAGGTTTGTTGAAGATTAGACAGGGTGTTCACAGTCAAGGGCCCTTGGGCCTACTGGAGTTCTTTACCATGCAGGACATGTTGCAAGACCTAGCTCTTTGGGGCCTGTCCTTGGTCACTCAGAGCCTGCCAGTTGTCTCTTGCTTTGTGGATCATCTGCCTCCTTTCTTCCCATCTATTTATATCAGTTGGGAACTGCGGCAGATTAATTGAGAGTCCCTGGGTTTCCCTGTGTCAGAGGGAACCTTGGCACCATGGTTTCCAGTTGCCCGTGTACATTATCTGATTGTGACTCTGAATGTTTTTTGTGCTTTTGAATTTAATGTATGACAGATTTCTTGCTCTGTGACAAACGTAGGACAGAAACTCAGCTGGGGCGAATCAGCATAAAGATTCAGCGAAGCATCTGATTCAGATTGATTGCATAAGTAAATGATAGTAGGTAAAATATACATACATAAACTCACACTGAAATTTAGTGTTGTGTATTGTATTGGGCAAAAGATTAAACACTCTCAAAATACATTTAATATTTGTATTAAAAACTATCTCCATCACAATACTGCTACCATCCAACAGCAGTAAGCGTACTTTTTTTTAATATGGGAGACAAAAGCTGGCATGGGGTACAACAAAAATTATTAAAATTTGCTATTCCTGCATGAACCCACAAATAAAAAACCCCCCTAAAATAATTTATAACTGGAAAAAAACATTTTACAATAAATATTTTAGCTATTCCAATAAATAGCGTAAATTCCATAAGTAATATGTGCACAGATGTTAACACACAAAAATGCACAGAAACAATAGTAACTAATGATAGCATAGCTCCAAAAATGGCTTTCAAATAAGATCAAAGATTCATAGATTTTAAATCCAGAAGGGACCGTTATGATCATGCAGACTGACATCCTGCATACCACAAGCCAAAGAACCTCACCCAGTAATTTCTTCACCAAGTCCATAACTTCTGTTTTGGTTATAGCATATTTTTTAGAAAGAGATCCAGTCTTGATTTAAAGACTAGACATGATGGAGAATCCACCACATACCTACGTAAGGTGTTCCAATGATAAATTACCATCACATCAAAATTTTGTGTATTTTTTTCTAGCCAGAATTTTGTCTAGCTAGAGCTTCCAATCATTATATCTCATTATGCCTTTTTCTGATAAATTAAAGATACATCTACCAGCAGAAATATCTTCCCCAAAGATGTTTGTCATCTTATTGCTTTTTTGGCTTTGGCTTCAGAATGATCAGGAGTTATTCATCAGTGATGAGAGGTTATAAGAAAAAAACCAAAGGCTTTTAAAAATCAGGGCCTTGACCTTTTCAGAACATCTGCTTAAATTTAGTTATAAAAAGACAACTCCAAACTAGAAAAATCACAAGGAACTGTGTGTAGATATTAAAGAGTATTTTTGCATCAAACAATTTCCTAGTATATAATCATCCAATTATTTATGTGATAAAGTTTTAAGTCAGCACATGTCTGTAACTTCCTTAGACTCTTTCTATTAAAAGAAAATTCCCTAAAACACTTAACTCCGTTTTATATCCACCTCATTTCCCAGAATAATTAAGGCTTAGTCATTCTTAATAATATTACACAGGTAGGAACATAGCCCTGGTTTACAGTTACAAAGGTGGAGCTGAATAACACTGCCAGACTGAGTTTATAAGACAAGTTAACTTTCCAAAAAAAGTTCTATCCTTGCATTAGGTAACAAAAGACGTTTGAAATTAAATGTTAGATCACTAGGGGGTCTGAGGCCAGATTCTTGGTTCAAATCACCATAGTTCTGTTGACTATAATAAGGCAACACCAGCTGAAGACTTGGCCCTAAATGTCTGTGGCATAGTTTTAATAATGAGAGTAGAACTGTACCATTATTGTAATATATTAAAGAATATAAACCCAGCTCAACAAGGTTAGTTGTATCATTTACACATTTTGGTCAACTCAAACTCTTTTGGACTATATATCAGCATCTACAAAGAGGCACAATTTTTTTCTGATGGGGATTCTGCACTGGCGTATGGGCCTGCCTACATAGATCCCTCTGTAGGACCAGGGCCTTGGTGTGTGACAATCTCAAAGGCAATCTTCCATTCAGATTTTCAGATAAAGGTTTCTGATGGCCTCCCGGTTTCTTTCATGGTTCCCATTCACTTTAGATAAGCTTCAGGATAGTGGCTCAGTGCTGATATATGCCATTTTTGCAAATGTTTCCACACTGATCTAGTCTTTCATCTATGGACTAATAATTTGTAATCAGTGTGCCATTCATAATTAAGTAACCTCTGCTCTTCATTGTTCTGCTAATTAATTATCGTTGATTGGTTTGACTTGCTGCACATGGTTACCAAGCATGATCAAAGAACATTCAAGATTAATCTGCTAAACTAGATGTCAGACCAGTAAATTCTTCTGTGCTATTATGAAGATTTTTCTCCCTCAATAAAGGCCTGTCAGAGAATAATGGCTTGGATATACCTCTGACAGGTCAGTCCAAAGGTCACTCCCTGGAAACATGCACACATTTATGCAACAGAGCATGATGCCTCATTTATAGCCATTTTATAACTCCAAGTGAACTCTTCATGAATTTTAATAATGTTAATTTAATAAAAAAGATGATTCACGTTGATTGCCTTTGGAGACAGCTGCAGAAGGAATTTATACACTATAATGTTGTTATATTTGGATTCTTCACAGATCTACAGGAATATGCAGTAACTCAATGAGCACAATGTTATGAGTTTCTCATTATATGCTCGGGTAATTACTGTACTTCACTCTTTTCATTCTCTTGAATCAGTTCTCACTTCCATTATTTTTATAACCTTTGTTTCCAGGACTGACTATTTTTATTGTTTCTTTAACTTGCTGTGGGCAATTTTACAGGCTTTGTAGTGTTTCAGTGCCATAAACATGAGCTACTTCTAATTAATTATATACATATTCATTTTACAGTCAGAATTTTAAACTCTCTTGCATAATTTTATTGATTGCTTTGATGATTATTATTTTTTTCTTTTGCTTTTCACCACAGCTCTCCAATGACCATGCAGTAAACACTGACATTCAAATATTTTTATGTAGAATGTTACCACACAGATGTGAAGATTACAGTCAATGATCATCATCTTTTTTTGGAAATCACACTAGCAGAAGATCAATGGTTTAGAGTAAATCTCAATTTTCCAGTTACGTATCATATCAGTGCATTATTAACAATGTAACATTTTGTAGCTCCTGTCTATTTAGTACATTAATAAGTTGGTAAGTAAAGTTCTGTTAGGATGGAACACTTAACTGCTTGACAATTTATTACTAGATTGAACTATTCATATAAAAAAAGTAACTTATGAATTTAGGCCCTTTCCATGTTTCTACAGTATTTATGAAACTATTTCATTTAAAAAAATATTTATTATTCAAAATCCTTCAACAAATATTTTATGCCAATGAATTGCTCGTAAATAAATGGTTGAGATGTATGCTTCAGGTGTTTGCTATTTGCAATTTGTTACCCAAGTTGTATAGCTTTATTCTTGCTTTCTGACCTTTCAAGATAACCATCTGAACATATAGAGTACAAATAGTAATGCAAACACCATTAGCACAAGGATTGACTTTCTCTTTCTAATCCTTGTGAACAAAAACTCACTCATACAAATGCTTGTGGAGAGTGAGTAAAAGAGGTTGCAAATATTGTCTAGTTGAAGTGTTTATTCAAATGAAAACATGTCATTCTCTTTGTAGTATTTGCCCAATCTGACTCATTACCCTCAAAGATTTAATTTGTAATTTGGACTTCATGTATTCATTACAACCTGGCCATGGAAAGAAAAACTTAGGATCAATATATTGTTTTAAAAATTCTGTTTCTAAACTGAATAGTCTAGATGCCATGGTTACTGGTTCATCAGGGATGGTCCATAGATAGATGTAAGATACTACTATTTTATGTAATCTGTCATCTACTACATTTTGGGGTGGTGTGGGGACTGGTGCTGGTGAAGTCAGTCTGTTATATATGGATCTGTCAAGGTGGGTAGTCACTCAATTGTGTCTTCAGCTTCAGTGCCATTTTTCTACACCTTTCTAAAGGAATTTCTGCATATAGATATTTTATGATTCTAAAAATATCCCATTTCCCCCCTAATAATTTCTACATAAAGGCATATGTATGTTCTATATCAATAAAACATATTTTTGAAACCTCAGCATATGCAGTAGGTAAGTTAATTGGTAAAATTGTTTGAATTTTCTGTTTTTAATGTGGGGGGGAGGTCTGTTGACTTAAAGGTTTGTTAATGGTCTTTTAACACCATATTCCTTAAGAGCCTAAGGTCACTGTTTCAAATCAAGTTATGTTGATATTGACTGAACATAAAAACCACCTAATGGCATTTATGTGGCCTTCATGAAAAGAGATGGCCGTTTCTTTAAGGTTGCTGGTTTATGGCAGTGAGCTATTTAGTTAGACATTCCAGACCACGCATGAAGTAGATTTAATTCTGCTTTAAAATTGGGGTGTGCTGTGTCTTGCTCTTTTGACTTGAAAACACTACCTGATTGAGATGCTCAAATGCTAACCCAGTCTTTTCCCATACCAGTCTATAATACGTGATGCTACTAAAAGAATCAGCACATTCTAAAATTAGCAAACAAGCAAGATCATGGCTTGATTTATATTTCCACAGGCCATAGAATTAAATGTTCCAAGGGTAGTAGATGGTTTCCTGTAAATGTGCAAGCTGAACTGAAATCATTTTGCACCTGAACTTTTTCATACATGTCAGCAGATTGCTGCAGCTTCCTTTAAGACAAAAGAAAAAGCAGAGTAGCTGAAAATAATTAATATTAAACTTGACACATCAGAAATGTAATTTGTCACTTGTGATTAAAGCCTGTATCGTTAGTTCTATTTTTACATCCTTCATGACTCTCCCTTAGCTATCGTTAGGCTCCACATGGTTAGAGTTTAGCTTGACCTTTGACCCATCACCAGATACAAAGCAATCTGTTGCTGCAGAATTGGAGACCAAAGTAGCCAACAACAGTGTAGATCAACAATTTTTACCTTCATTAATATAATAATGACCCTCTTGGATATGTGGGGTGTAATCTTTGATCTTTGAAGTGCACTTAAAAGGGCAATATTGTAAATGTAAAGATCCTGAAAAAGTAATGCTCAAATAATAGACCTTCAGCATTCAATAGTTTTAAATTAAGATCAGCATAGCTCTTTTCTCTTATCAGCTCCATTTGTTTGTTTTTATGTGATGAAACTCGCTAGACTCTGTATACAGGGAAGAGCTTTGGCCATTTAAATCATAGTAAAATGGTCTGATCTTAAAAGCAAAGACAATGGAAATGGTATTTTACTGTGTCCAAGGAGTTTCTACTCTGTGATTCTGCTCAAACTGAGGAATGGAGAACCCTGGTTTTGCAAACTGTCTGTTTTTCATTCTTTTCTGAAGTTTTCCAAAAAATTTCTGACTCCATCACAGCTGTGGTAGCTGCTCAATGAATTAAGAGCCTCTGACATGCTATCATTGTTCCCTCCCATTCTGAAACCAGTTTGAAATACTGTATATAATCTGAAACAATACATAAAGTAAAATACAATCAATGAGTGTTGTTCATATGTCAGCAGGACCTTTTTTCAGCACAGACTTGTGTAACTGAAAATGGCTCGCTTCTTTCTGGGTAACCGTAAGTAGTATATTTTTGGAAGCAAAACATCCTGCAGTGTTTTCCCACTGAGCACAAGTATGAGAAAGGTTCAGACTACAGTATAGATTAAGCCACATAAATGGTGCTTAGACAACTTTCAAGTGTCTGAGTTAAATCCACAGAAGTAAAGAACCGAGACTAAAATTTTATATTTAGCTCATCTTTGCCCTTTGGATGAGAGGTAAAACTCTAGCTCCTGACCAATTGTGGTTGTTAAAGAATCCCTCTCACTTTTTACATGAATAAAATGCCTGAGCCAAATCCCAGATGGGGTTTGGCTACATACAATTCTCCTGTACTTTCAAGTAAAGAAGTTACTCTACACTTTCCCTTTTAATTAAACCCATGTTGTGCAGTGTGTATATAGTTACAGATTTCCCACTGCTGAGGAGGGTCTAGTGCATGAAGTGATTCCTATTATAAATACAGTCTGACTCCAAAGCACTTGTGTGCATAGGACTATATTATTTTAACGGGGACACCACCAGCTTCCTCTTAGCACAATTAACTGTCGGTGAAAATCATAGCACTTAGGCATTTAGATACTTGATTATCAGCACCTGTAATTTCTGGTGCAAACTTGAACTCTCAAAATAGGAAGCAGTTGCTGAAAGTCAGAACCATTGTCTGTAAATTGACACTTTCTATATATGCAGAGTCTGATTCTCCTCTTCTACTGAGTTCACAGAAGTTACTCCTACGTTAGGCCTGATTAGTATCTGAGGTGTAATGTTCAATGTATAGAATTAAGTCCAGAAGGAAACATTAGATCATCTACTGTGACCTCTTACAGGCTACTAATATTCACCCCTATACTGAGCCCAATAACTTATCTTTGACTAAAGTATAACTTGTGTTGGCTAAAGCATATTTTCAAGAAAGGCATCCAGTATGCTACAGCAACATACCGGTAGTTACCTTTCATCAACCAAACTTGTAATCTCATCAAAGAATGAAATCTGGTTTGTTTGCCAAGATTTACTTCCATAAAACCATATTGAGAGCCAGTAGTTATATTCTTGTCCTTTTAATTCTTTACCAGTTGAATCTTGTATCAGCTTTACTACTATTATGCATGAGATGATGCCAGGCTAACCAGCCTAGAGTTACCCAGATTACTTGCTTGCCCTTTTTTTAATATAGGCACAACATTAGCACTCTTCCTGTCTTCTGAAATTTCCCCAATATTCCATGATGTATTAAAAATTAATATAATTGGGCCAGAGATCTCCTCAGCCATTTTTTTTTGTTACTCTTGAGTGCAAGTTAACTGGAGCTTTCTGTTTTAAAAATATTTATCTCTAATAGATTGGCTGCCTAACATCCTTCTTAGTTACTAATGGACTGGAAAGTACTTAATCATATTCATGTGATAAAAGAACAACAGTCTGATTCATTTCAAATAGAGAAGAGCAATATTATTTGAACTTCTCTGTATCATTATTAACAATATTACCATCTCCATCTAGCAGTGGGGATATACCATTGCTAGGATTGTTTTTGTTCTGAATATACTTAAAAAAATACAAAAAACATAAAACTCTTCTTATTGTCCTTAGCCCTACAAGCCATGGGTTTTTCATGGATGTCTTTAAGTTTCCCTTATCAATTTTCTACTCTTCGTAACTTCTAATTTATATTGTTTGCTATCTAGTACCCCTTTTCCCACTTATTTATTGTTTTTTTTCCCCCTCCTGATTGCTGCCTTTACTTTGTCACTGAATTAAGACAGGGTTTTTTGAAGAATCGTGTGTGTAAGTAAGTAAATATTACTGAGTGGAACTGCCCATATTGAATGTAATGAGGGCATGATCACTAGTCCCTAGGCAACCACCAGATTCCAGTTTAATTAATAATACACATGTATTATTATAATACATAATGAGGTTCAAAATATTTCTTATGTTGGGTGCAATACCTTTTCATTTTAGAAAATTATCACCTGTAACTTTTAGAAACTAATGATATTTCACTACTGGCTGCATGAAACCTCCAGCGTATGTCTCCCATATTGAAGTCCATCATAACATAGAAAGAAAAGCTACATGTTATAGACAAGGGTTCTTTGGTACGATTTGGGGGGCTGTAATAGCCCCCCATCAGTAACCCCTCCTGGGCTTTATTAGCTAGCATGTTGATCTTTATGCATTCAAGATCCTGCATTTCTGAGATATCAATAACTGAAAACAGCTTTAATATAGAGTCTCCACCACCACCCTCTTTTACCTGCTCTGTCCTTCCTGAACAGGTTATAACCAACAATTTTAACATTCTAATCATACAAATATGAGGTAATATGAATTCAATCAAATGTCTTCTCATCAGTGAAAATTTCCAATTCCTCTTGCTTTTTACCCTGCCTCCTAGCAGTAATTGAAAATTTTCTTCTTTTTACATTGGTTCAATTTGTTCATGAGATGCTGAGTTTGAGTTAGTACCATGTTCTCTCTTTAGCACCCTCTTCTTGCATTGTTAGTTTAATCCCTTTGTGGCTGCTGCAGCTAGAATATTAGTTCCCCTACCTGAGAGATGCAGGCCTTCCAATTCACACAGACCTTTCTCCCACTAGAATGTGCTCCAATGTTCCACAAAATCAAAACCTTCAGCTTCTCACCAGTTGACTGGCCGGTATTTCATATCCAGTGTTATCTACCAAATGCTAACAAATACATTTAAAAAAATCTAGCTTATCACAAGTGCTAAATTAGTCAAGTTTAAAGAGAATCAAGTTTAGTCTGAAGTGTATTTGAATGAAATTGTAAAGGATAATTGTATAATAATCATAGCTCATTGCCCTTCTATTTGCACTGACATTTTGGACATAGATTAAATTGCTCAAGCAAATCAAAATTTGCATGACCAGCAAACTCTCAGATCTGTAACACCAAATAAAAACTTACTAGAGCTGGTGAGAAATTTTCAGTCAGTTTTTCAGCAGAAAATGTGGTTTCAACAAAACAAAAATTTTCTGCAGGAAAATATCAGTTTTGCATAATTTTGCATTTTTTTAACTTATATCATAGAAAAATTGAAATGAAATATTTAGCTTTGGGTTATGTTGACATTAAACTGTCAGCCTGAGTTCCCATGGACCTCATCAGTGCCTCAAACCCCCATTTTTCCCTATGAACTGGGCTGCCAGGCCACAGTACAGTTCCCATAATTCATTGCAGTTTTCCCTCTGGCTCATCTGTTGTGGTGTACCTTGGAAATCCCATGACCACAGTTCTGCATGGGAGTTGTAGTCTGACCAGAGAGCCAAGCCCTTAGGGCAGAATGGGTGGCACCACAGCAGTTCAGACAGACACAGTTTAATGTTGACCTAACTGAAAATGTTTCAACCTTTCAAAGTGTTTTGGAATTTTGCATTCCCCTGCAAAAATTTGATATTTTGACTGTTAATCCTGATTTTGGGGGAAAACAAATGTTGAAATATTGGAATTTTGATGGAATGGAAATTCTAATTTTTGATCATCTCTATAATCAGTATACAAAGCAGAGAGAGGAGAGATACATATATCAAATCCTTTTTACTGTCATTGTGAATTAACGAGGGGCAAGTATGGGAATATAACTTAGAAGAGCATCCAAAACATAGTCTATTGTAATATATACAAGTCCCCTACCATCACTACTTGCTGATATTCACCAACTATCTCCCTCCCATTGTTTTTCACCAGGTCCCCTCCTCTCTCTCTCTCTCTCTCTCTCTCTCTCTCATAGAATCATAGAACTGGAAGGGACCTCGAGAGGTCTTCTAGTCCAGTCCCCTGCACTCATGGCAGGACTAAGTATTATCTAGACCATTCCTGACAGGTCTTTGTTCAACCTGTTCTTAAAAATCCCCAATGATGGAGATTCCACAACCTCCCTAGGCAATTTATTCCAGTGCTTAACCACTCTGACAGGAAGTTTTTCCTAATGTCCAACCTAGACCACCCTTGTTGCAATTTAAGCCCATTGCTTCTTGTCCTATCCTCAGAGGGTAAGAAGAACATTTTTTCTCCCTCCTCCTTGTAACAACCTTTTATGTACTTGACAACTCTTATCATGTCCCCTCTCAGTCTTCTCTTCTCCAGACTAAACAAACCCATTTTTTTCAATCTTCCCCCATAGGTCATGTTTTCTAGACCTTTAATCATTTTTGTTGCTCTTCTATGGACTTTCTCCAATTTGTCCACATATTTCCTGAAATGTGGCGCCCAGAACTGGACACAATACTCCAGTTGAGGCCTTATCAGCGTGGAGTAGAGCAGAAGAATTACTTCTCGTGTCTTGCTTACAATACTCCTGCTAATACATCCCAGAATGATGTTTGCTTTCTTTGCAACAGTGTTACACTGTTGACTCATATTTAGCTTGTGATCCACTATGACCCCGGAACCCTTTCCGCAGTACTCCTTCCTAGGCAGTCATTTCCCATTTTGTATGTGTGCAACTGATTGTTCCTTCCTAAGTGGAGTACTTTGCATTTGTCTTTATAGAATTTCATCCGATTAACTTCAGACATTTCTCCAGTTTGTCCAGATCATTTTGAATTTTAATCCTATCCTCCAAAGCACTTGAAACCCCTCCCAGCTTGGTATCGTCCGCAAACACTCACTCTCTCTCCCCCCTCTGCCAGATTTAGCTCCACTCCCATTTACTGACTTAAGTGGCCAAATTTATAAGAGAGTTCAACATACTTAGTGGTGAGTTCTTTTGAAAATCTGGTCATAAGTGTCACCAAAAGGCAGTGGTGGGCAACCTGCATGCAGCCCATCAGGGTAATCTGATTGCAGGCCACGAGACATTTTGCTGACATTGACTGTTGGCAGGCACGGCCCCCTGAAGCTCCCAGTGGCTGTGGTTCACTGTTCCCGGCCAATGGGAGCTGTGGGAAGTTGTGGGCCACAGGGATGTGCTGGCTGCCGCTTCCCACGGTTCCCATTATCCAGGCAAACCGCGATCACTGGGAGCTACGGGGGGGCTGTGCCTGCGGGCGGTCAACATCAGCAAAATGTCTCATGCCCGCAATCAGATTACCCTGATGGGCTACAGGTTGCCCATCCACTGCTATAGGGGCTGTTGTGTGCTGAGCACATCTGAAAATCTGGTCCTTATGGAAGTGGCTTTTTTGAAAATCTGGCCCCAGTCATGGGTGTGAGCACTTGACTATCTGGTCCACAATGGGGATGGTGGCTGCTGTTAAGATGACAAATCCTGTCCTGTTGTTGTTAATGGAAGTCTTGCTAGTGACTTCAGTGGGTCCAACATAAGGCCCTTGGTGAGTGGCATGAAAACATATTGATCCTGGCTGCTCTTTCCTGGGTCTGGACAACTTCTGTTCCCATCCCTCTGATGGCAGCCCTGCAAAAGAAGAGAAAACACAAAGAAGAGTACATATGAATGCAATACTCCAAAGTCTTTCCAAAAGCTTCCAGTCTGATTCTCTTGAAGGACATTTCAGTCTCCTTAAATAGATATACATATCTCAAGAAATAGCACCAAATAAGGGTTTGGTCCTGCCAGGAATTCTGCATATGTAGACCCTTTCACCCACATAGATCTCCTTGAAGGTTCTGGGAGTAAGTCAACACTCTGATGTGTCAGAGTGTTGATGGTTTTTTCTAAATATGATAAGCCTTCAAGTGCATATTGGACCATTTGTAGCTTTTCTGTGCAAATGCCATCCAAGAAATGGATGTTGGTGGACTCCTTGGGATGCTGGTACTGAATTTTAAAGTCACAGGAATCCCCAGATGCTTGCTTATTTTAAAATTTGTTACCGGGTCCAACAGTAATGATTCATAGCACCACAATTCATTGATTTGGTCCTGTGTTCATAGATTAATAGGTTTTAAAGACAGAAGAGACCATTATGATGATGTAGTCTCATGTACTGCACAGGTCTTAAATTTTCCCCCAGTAATTCCTGTATCAAGCCGAATAACTTCTGATTGAACTAGATTTTATCTTTTAGAAATACAGCCAATCTTGAAACATCCCAAATAAGACCATTGGGGTGATGGACAGGAATGCAGGTCTCTGACATAAAATAGTATTAGTACAGGATTTTGAACCACTATTATAAATAATGTGGGTGAAATCTTGACTCAGGTGTAGTCCACAGGAATTTTGGTCCCTGACTTTAGCAGGGCCAGGATTCCACACTTTTTTTTTTTTTTTTTTTTACTGTGAATATGGTACAGCTCACCTTTCATATCCTGTTCCCACTACCCTCATAAACACACAATATTTGGTGAGTAATCCTCGCACACATTCCCACTTGCAGTAGTGTTATTGAAATGTTTTCAGCGATTGCTGAGTAATACCATTCTATAACTTTTTTTATATAAATTCAGTGTGGAATTCTTCTAACATGACAAAAGCTCATCCTGGAACCAAAATTCTGTCACAAAAAGGGAAGTTCAGTTGAGGCCCTCCTCTAAATGAGGCCCAACACCCATCCGAATATTTTCTTGGTTTGCTGCTGCTTTTTCATCACATCTTGCCAGTGTTAATTGCAGATGAGCAAAACTTGATTCCCCTCCCGCCCCCCCGTTATTTATGTACTTTTATCAGGTGTTAAACTTCCCTCTCCCGCGTTGTTCTCCAAAAAATGTTACCATGACTCAAGTGCAACCTGATAGGCTGAGTAGCTGAATATTTGCCCCCTCTAGGTCCAAGAGCCTAATTTTCATGCCCTCGCTCATGTCACTTAGTACCTTACTCCTCTGGATTGAAATCTGGTTCCATCAAAGTTAATGGGCAGACCTCAGGTGAGCAGCATTAAAACATGTTGATACTGATTACTCCTTCCTGGCATGCTTGCTCAGTCTAGGTAAGGGGGACATCAGTTGATGTCCTCATGGTGGTGCTAACATCAGTGGAACTACTGAAGGGGTAAGGTGCTACTTAAGTGGGATGGTCTGTTTTTTATTCTTCATTCAGAACGTAGCTCATTGTAAAAAAATAAGACAAGTTCCTTATCCTGAGGATTTAAATATTTTATTTGACCATAAACAATACAAACTATTAACTGAGTAAAAACAAAGTCAAATAATAAGGGTAATGCCAATGACAATGATTGTTTTACCCTTTTCAGTTATACCAGGTAACCTTTTAAAGAGACAGAGTTTTCCAAGTTTTCACCATCAACTTGCAGTTGAAAATAATGCACATGGAGAAGAATATGATTAACATTAAAACCATATAGGAAATTTGTTTTATAATTTTCACTACATTCTTGTTGTTCAGGTAGAGGCAGAAGTCAAAATGAACTTGAGTTTCCATTTTAAAAATGCCTTTTATGTAGTACTGCTCTTTTCTTAGAGTAATAACATTTTTCTTGGAAAAAGTTTATGAAGTCGTATTTTCTAAACAATAAAATATGAAGCTTTCTCCCACAACCAGCACAATTTGTTTGAACTCACATATGGTCGCACTTCAGTTGTGCAAACGTGCTTAAAACTTATTAAACTTCGGGAATATGGTTCCAGCTTCTAACCAATAAAACTGATCATTGTCCACTGGTGATTTTTAAAATGAAACATTACACTTCATTTTATTCTGCACTGATTCTAATGTGGATTTCCCCATTTTGTTCTTTTTCTTGTTGGAAGGATGGAGGTTAACATGCTCTTTTATCAGTCTTTATTTAACTAAATACGATCTATGTTTTCACAATGGAGTCGCTGATGAAATAAAAACCAGCATGTACAACAGCCTGGAAATGGTTAAATAATTCATACGCTGGAGTATTCACCAGCAGGCATGTGTAATAGGCCGTCTCCTCAGGAAGCCAGTGGGTGTTTGTTTTATTACAGACTTCCATGGGAGTGGGATTGAGACCTTAATTTTAATATATGGGACTAGCTTTGGGGGTGGAGACCAGCTTTCACGCAGTGTTTTGGAGCGGGAGGAAACATGTAGCTTTAAGACACTTTTGTATTTCTTTTGCCTTGGTACTTTTGGGCCCCAGTCTGGTACAACTTGGGGCAGATTTAAGCCAGCTCTGACTTGCACTGGCTGTCAGATGCCCCCAAAAGCAGTTCCAGTAGCCTTGGATCACTAAGGCATAGAGTTGTCCCAGCCATGGCTCCTTCCCCTGAAAACACCCGTTGTGCTTTAGCTCAGGAGCCATGCCCCTGCCCCTGCCCCTTTACTTTAGGTAAGAAGCAGGATGGGATGGATCCTCTACAGGTGATAGTGGCAAAGGATAGGTTGAGCCCTAATGCCAGCTCTGCACCACCTACGGGGAGTTGCCTAACACAAGGGAAATCCTGTAGAAGATTTAGGGCTGCTCTGAATCACTAGAGAAACATAAAGTAGCCCTCACAGGGCTGAGAATCTGTCCCATGATTTTTTAAAAAATGGTCTAGTTCAAATGTGCTGTTTGAACAAATGAGATGCAGTTTCAGTTCTTGTTATTTTGGCATGAAATTCCTCAAAGCATCTGAATGTTTTTCACTTGGACCTTTTCAGCCAGGATCGTTAAACAATGTTAATGTTATCTGAGTTAAAAATCAAACTCAGATTGATTCCATAGGATTTTTATTTCTCAGAATTCAGAGTCACTAAGGGCCAATTCCTGCATTGTCCTTGTTCAGGCGAACCTCCCACTGACATCAATGGGCTTTTTGCCCAAGAAAAGGCTGTGTGCGGCTCACAGGATTTGGCCCCAGTGCTTCTGAATGTTGTAAATAATTACGAGAAAAGACAGGAGAATTTAAAAATGAATGGAAAGATTTCATGCTCTAGACTTTTGTACCGTCATTGCTTTCATAATTACTCATTACTGTGCTATTTCTGGAAAAGGGAACTTTCTGCTAAGGTAACAATCTCATTTTAGCATTTTTTCTTTAAACCCAAAACGTTCTGTATTTTTCTATTCCCCCTTTGATTTTCTTTTTCCTGTTCTTTGGATTACAAACAGTTTTATTTGTTTTGCTTGTAAAATTACAGAACAAAATGTTAATTATGCAGTTTGTACAGAAAGCAACTAGCAGACTAAATGTTTTGCTCTTCGTAGTCGAATAGTTATGTCTTGTCTGGAGAGACATCAATTATTGTGTGTATTTGTGTAGGAGGTTAAATTTGAGGTCAGTGGTTTGTAACTGCTAGTTACAATACATTCTTACAACAGGTACAGTAGGACAAACAGAAAAAAAATTTTGCTTTAAAATGTCCCTGCTAGTTGGGAAGCTTTTTAAGCTCTCCATATGCAAAATATTAGATAATATCATTTTGGATTAAGCTGACCTAAAACCGCCTGGAAAAACATCACCTCCAACAAACATCACCACCAAAAACTCTGGGGTGTTTATAATAAAGATATTCAAAATGTTTCATTTAAAAAGGATAGTCAGACATACACTATCTTGAGTCAGAAAACCACAAAGTAAAGTCGTTCTCATTCAGCAGGCCAAATATAATGAAAGGATAAGACAAGGTGATAGCTACAGGATTTCTTTAGCTCTTGAAAATCCATTGTGGGGTCTTAACAGTTTCAGTGCCAACTAGCTGACTCAGATCTTATTTCCCAAAAGTCAGACTCCACTGGCACTGACTAGGGTGACTAGATGTCCCATTTTTAAAGGGACAGTCCCATATTTAAGCCCTCCTGCAACTGTCCCAACTTTTTCTTAAAAACGGGCAAATTGTCCCGTACTTTCTGTCTCTCCCACCCCATTAGTATTGGCGGTTCCTGCTGTTGGCCGGATCCCTGCTCGCTAGATGCCCACCCAACAACGGAGAGTGGGGGGGGGTCCAGTGGCCGATGATGGGGGTGGGTGTGCACAGCTGGAGGTGGGGCGAAGATGAAGCATGTGGGGCTGGCCATCAGTGCAGCCCCTGCTGCATGTTGGCTCTCGCCACTGACCTATTTATCTCAGTGTATACTGGGAATTAAGTAAAAAGGTTTGGACTGGAAATAATTTCATTAATATTATAAATGGCATGGAAGGACTTTGCACTTTTGAGTGCTACTCAGCTGGAAATAAAACATAAAAGAGCTAGAAGGCACTTTCATTAGAGCTAGTTCTAGCCTGCTTTACCTGCTTTGACATTAAAATGCTTAACAGGACCCACTACTCTTCCAAATGGAAAATTTTAATTCTGTGCCTTTCTATTGTAAAGGATCTATGAAATAGAAATGTAAGAACAGTTGCACAGATTGATCCTTCTTACAGAATTCCATCGTCGTACTTAAATATTTGATGTAATTCAAGCTTCAGTTTCCAAAAGGCATCAAGCACTTCCTTAAGTCACAATTGCTACAAGCTTAGGGCCTGATCCTGCAAATAGTTCGACATCTGTTTAACTTTATACTCTGGGAGAAGACCCATCAAACTCCAAAAGGATTACTTATAATGTGTAAAGTTCAGCATGTACGTAAGTCTTTCTGAGATCAGAGCCTTATTTTCCTCAGCTGGCAACTGCTTCTGAAGCATTCTGATTTAGCTCAGTTTTAGTAACTACTGTAACATTTCATTCACTTTATTTGTGCAAAGGACCCAATATTTCAAGGTGCAAAGTGCCTCCTAGGAGCCACTGAGCACCCACAGTTGGTTGTGGGGAGTACAGCATTCAGGCCCAGATCCACAAAGTGACCTAGGCGTTGCAATACTCAGCATTGCAAAGTCTCACTTTTAGGTGCTTCACCAGCCAGTGGAGTCCACAAACCTGGAGTTAGGCGCATAGGCTCCCCATACAATGCATGGGGAAGGATAGGCGCCTGACAACTGGATCCACAAAAGCCAGTCTGTTAGGTGGGGAGTCAGGGCCAGTGCAACCACTAGGCGAACTAGGCGGCCACCTAGGGCGCCAAGTGGTTGGGGGCACCAAAAAGCATGCTCAGGGGAGGCGGTGGAGTGGAGGTGAGCTGGGGCAGGGGAGCGCGGGGAGGTCTGCCCACAGCAAGTAATGGGGGGGGGCGTGCAGGGGAACCACTCCCTGCCCCAGCTCACCTCCGCTCCGCCTTGTCCCCTGAGCATGCCGTCCCCCGCTCTAATTCTCCTCCCCTCCCAGGCTTGCCGCGCCAAACAGCTGATTGGCGCCGCAAAGCTGGGAGGCGGAAGAAGTGGAGCGGCGCCGGCGTGCTCAGGGGAGAAGGCGGAGCGGAGGTGAGCTGGGGCCAGGAGCTGCCACAGGGGGGGCTGCCCTGGCAGGGGGGGGGGAAGCTGCCGCAGGGGGGCGCCGCAGGGCGGAGGGGGGGCGGGGAGCTGCTGTGGGGGGGCGGGGGCTGCTGTGAGGGGGCTGCGTAGGGCACCAAAATGGCTAGGGCGGCCCCGGCTCCCCGGGCCGGAGGGGGGCGCAAGGTGGAAGTTTTGCCTAGGGCGCGAAATATCCTTGCACCGGCCCTGTGGGGAGTCATTAAGCCAGGCAATAGGTGATGTGATGAAAGGGGTGTGTCCTAAATCCTGTTCCTCTCTGCAAAATCAGTACGTAGGTCCAGGTGGGAGTGAGGTGCCTATCTCTGCGTGGGACTCACAGCCGGGAACCCTCTCCTGTAGTCAGACACCTAAGTTGTTCCCTTGAAACACAATGGCAGTGCATGCCTAACTCCACACACAGCAGCCGGAGAGTGCCAAGGAAGGAGCAGGCAGCAGCCGCGGGGGTGGCCTCCCTTATAACCTTTAGGCCAGTGGTTAGGAAACTCACCTGGGAGATGTGAGCAATCCTGGCTCAATTCTGCCTGATGTGGAGAAGAGATCTGATCACTGGACTATCGAATTATTCTCACTCTTTCTCTGGCCCAAGGCATATTTAATTATTTACTTAGTTATGCAAAGTGGAACAGTTTCAACAGGAAAGATTGAGAGGGACCCACTCAGAATATCCCATAGTTGAGTGGCTATGGCACTTACCTGAGGGGGGGAAACTTGTACTCAGATCTCTTCTCCACATCAGGCAGAGACGTCAGATTGAACTGGGTTCTCCCACATCACAGCTGAGTACCCTAACTACTGGACTAAATATTATAAGGTAATTTTCCTCTGCCTCCACTCCCCAGGACTCCTACCATTTTGTGCAGAATTAGATGTGCTTAGCGCAGGGATCGGCAACCTTTGGCACACGGCCCACCAGGGTAAGTACCCTGGCGGGCCGGGCTGGTTTGTTTATCTGCCACATCCGCAGGTTCGGCCAATCTTGGCTCCCATGGCCGTGGTTCATCGTCCCAGGCCAATGGGGGCAGCGGGAAGCGATGCGGGCCGAGGGATGTGCTGGTCGCTGCTTCCCGCAGCCCTCATTGCCAGTGGGAGCCGCAATCGGCCGATCTTGCGGACACGTCAGGTAAACAAACCAGCCCAGCCCGCCAGGGTACTTACCCTGACGGGCCGCATGCTAAAGATTGCTGATCCCTGGCTTAGTGCATGCCTACTGGATTTGGCCCCACAGATGAGATAGGTGAGGGAACTCCTATCTTCACCAGGTTTAAGGATTGCCCTGGGGTTTAGATGTGAGATAGGTATTCAGGCACATGCATGAGGCAGCAATGAATGTGTCTAGAGATAGAAACTTAGGCACCTAGGGGACATTTACCCTGAAAATATAGGTACAGACTGAGTTCAGGTGCCTACAGGGTTAGGTGGCAGCTGAGCGGGGGTTCTGTGGATCCCAGTGGTGCCTAAATTGGGCTTTAGGCATTTTACATGCCTTTGTGGATCTGAGCTTAGCACCTTGCAGCATCAGGCCCTAAAGGCACAAATCAATTATAAATAATTGTGATGTGGGGTATGAACCCAACACTAGCAAACAGTGTGTTAATAGGAGCATAAGGGCCCAGTTATCACACTTGGTGGTGCCTGGAAGAAGGGGCAGGCCCAATTTTATATTAGGCCCAGCTGGGTGTTTATCAGATGCAAGACACAGTTATAAGGAAGGAAAGAAAGCTTGGGGAGGGACAAGAAAACTCACCTGCAGTAGAGCAAGATAGCTGTAGTAAGTGCTAGGAAGCTCTTTGCTGTAGGCCTAAGAGAGGAGGCCCTGAGAGAGACTCAGACACATAGTGAGCTCAGGAAGAAGATAGGCCTAGGTAGATAGTGGTCCAGGGAGGCAGCAAGGGGTCTGAGTAGACATGCCTTGGCTGCTTGCTATGGGTCTCCTGTACTGAAACCCAGAGTAGGGGAAGGCCCTGGGTTCTACTGTGGGCCCACTGGGAAGGCCGTAACACAAGCGGTAGGAGTAATTGTCTGGAGTCAGACTGATGTCCCAGTGTGTGGTCAATAGACTATTGGTTTGCTGGACTTTGTGTTTACCATGGAAAGGGTGGGACTTAATGCAACCTGGCTGGAGGGCTGAGACCACAAGACAAAGTGGACTACCAACAGACCTGCAAGGCCATGCAGAGGGGGCAATGGAAAGGCAGGCTCTACAACGCTGTGCGCAGTCACAAAGGGGCATGCTGGCTGGTGAGTCACTTTGTCACAATAATTAACAAATTAATAACATAATATGGCCATTTTGTTCACGGGAAATATTTGGTTAAGGGTACAGACACCTGTGATATTGTATAATGATTCTGGTCCTGAAAGTTCTTCAGTATGAAGGGTCAGCAGTGGAGAGGGTGACAGGCATGTTGAAATAGAGTGGTGCTGTGGGCCCCAATGGTACACTTCAGCTCTGTAGCTTTCTGTAGAAAAGAATCCTATGAAAATGGACGGTTATGTCTACACTGAGTCAAGTATATACTTACCAGTTTCAGGTTTTTAGTGAACATGGCTGAGCCGTGCCACTGTCTGTGCCACTGCAGCTACATTGTTATTTGTATCAGAGTGGTAGCCATGTTAGTCTGTATCCACAAAAACAACGAGGAGTCCGGTGGCACCTTAAAGACTAACAGATTTATTTGGGCATAAGCTTTTATGGGTAAAAACCCCCACTTCTTCAGCTCTACAATGCATCTGAAGAAGTGGGTTTTTTACCCTCGAAAGCTCATGCCCAAATAAATCTGTTAGTCTCTAAGGTGCCACTGGCACTCCTCGTTGTTTTTATGGTTATTTGTGCTTGTGCTACCTCTCGTTGAGCTGCCACGAGTATGTGTCCGTGAGCTGGGGAAAAACACTCTGAGCTGGTTATGTGAATGTAGCCTCTGAGTCATGGCAGGATATAGGCTTTTCATTCAATAACTAATCCTGGGGAATTATAAACAATTAAACGACATTTTCAAGTGTTAACTTGAACATACAGTAAAAATATGAAAATAACTTTACTGTTTACATTAGAGTGAAAGAGATGAGCAAAACTGGGAATGGCTTTAATGTTGCAAAACCAAACTAAAACTACCCAAGTCTGAAGACCTCTTGAGGAAAGGCTAACACAGAGGAGAACTTTTGGCTATCTCTAGGGCTATCTCTAGGTTTGACATGTTTGATATGATTTAAAACTGCTTAAAAATTATGGAAATTTTTGTCAATTTTATATAAACTGATCCAAAAAGGCAACCCACCCCCAACATTATTTAGCTGAAAATTTTTAAATCAGCTCTACTATGCATTCACGTTTAAACCTGATATGCAAATTACATTGTTTTTTTGTATTCAGTTTTGTGCTGTAGCTCAATAAATGAGCCAAACCAGAACCCCAAATCTAAAGACTCTGATACTTTTTTCTCTCTGTGTGTGGGGGGGGGGGGGGGGGGGGGGGGGAGGAGTGGCTCACAAGCCAGACTGAAGCCTGAATATCATGGATCAGATGTCTCTAATTAAAATATAGCGGGTCAAATTCACCTCTGCATTACTCCAGTTGCATGATAGTATAATTCCCTGGTAACTGTTCAGTGGTTAATCAGGCCTAGTATCTCCTGACAATAAAAATATTGTTCTTCTTCCTCATTGATTGAAAAAGGAGTAAATCTGTGGGCCTATGTGAGGAAGGGCCTATGTGAGGAAATCTAAAAATAAAAGGTATGATTCCAGGCCTCCTTTTGTCTTTGTTCGTGCTCACACAACCCCTGTTGACTTCAGAGCATAGAGACAAAATTTAGCCCAATGGCTTGTTAATCAAGAAGTGTTTCTCAACATGAGAGATACCATGGTCAATAATAAAGTAATAGCAAGGAAGCAATCTAAGGGTCAGAGTCATTCATAATGGTTTCACACCAGCATTTACTCCCCCTCCCCTCTTGGCTTCACTTGTCACTCCTGCTTTATACCAGTGTAACTGAGGGAAGAAACAGACAGAGAAGAATCAGGGTCCTGATTTTTTTATTATTATTATTTTATTCTTCACTTCAACATCTAAGAAGTCCTGAAAGCTGACTACATTCCTTCAATTTCCAGGCATGCACGGTGGATTCTTCCACAGAGGAAGAAATACAGATCAGATGTTTTAAAGATGAAGACAGATGCTTTCAAAACTTCTGATACTTAATCTCTGCGCTTTAATCTCCTAGTTCTGAGAGCTGCAGAATGGGTTAATGTTATGTAGATCTCATGCAGTCCAAATGGAAAGGGGCACTTTCCTCTTTACTGCTGAATGCTGGGGTTTTTTTCCCCTTACAATTCTAGGCACTGAAGCCTGGACACTTACTATTTTTCTATTTCTGTTGTAACTACAAGGTCCCAATCAGACCCCAGGATCCCATTATATAATATAATGGGTCAGATTCTGCTCTTTCATAATCAAACAAGCAGAATCTAGCCAGTGAGCAGGAATATGGAATAGTTTTGGTCAATATTGCTGACTAGGAAATGAAAAGAGCAAGCTAGAGCCCAACAGAATATGGTTAGGGCATTGAAAGCGCTTCCTTTCCTAGTGAATCTGACTTCCAATTACTCACGCCTGGGCATCTCTCTCATCCAGACTATTCATTATGCTGAATGGCTCCGTGATGTGTGGTGGTTTTATAATATGAACATTCAACATCCTTTAGGGATTAGGCTGAGCTCCCCAAAAATCATTTGTGATCTTAACTAAATCTGAGCACTGGTCTCCAGGAACAGAGGCAAAAGGCCAGTGCATAAAGCCACCAGCAAGTGAAACATGGTATAAATTAGGTCTAGATTATTGTTGCTGCCAATGAGAAAATCTTATTTGTGAATTCCCCCCCCTCACCCCTCACTCAAGTGAATTCCAAATCACAATGTTTTTCATTTAAAATTTAATATAATTTAAAACGTATAAATCAAAATAAGTGCTTGTCTTCCTAGAAGATTTACTTCCTTCAAAGTAATAAGAGAAAGGCACTTTTTATTTTTGTGACCTTGGCAATATTAGTGAGACTAGGTATGTTTTCCTGTATGTCTTCAACTCACTCTGTCAAGTAGCATTGGTCTCAACAAGTCTGCCAGGTCGGCGTCTTTTGAGTCATAATGAATGAATGTACCTAAAACATAAATAATAAAAGGAACAATTACCACTCACCACAAGAAAATAAACATACTGATGTAATGGGTGCTAGATTATCATGGCAATGTTATTGGAGATTGCAGAATACATAGGGTAAAATAAAAAGGAGAGAGAAAATAGGGGGAAGAAAAGCCCCTAAACCAAATAATTCAGTCAAGGATAAACATATATTGTGCATTTGAAGATAGAAATGCATGCATCCAACCTGAGCAATGTTTAACATCTATCAAAAAAAGAGCAGTGGTCACTGTGATGCATTTGACTATGATTCTGTTTTTATATACTGACACCGTTAAATGTATGAAGCCTGCTAGGGAGCAAAGCTAAGAGAGAATTGAAGGTGGAGGATCTTGGGGTGAGAGAGGCCCTACTTTCTTCCTCATGAAGATTTTATAGTCATTTCTTTTCCCCCAATCAAAAGTTACATGAACTGAAAGTATATGTTTTGCTCTTTGTATGTGGGGGAACAAAATAATAGCAACTTTAATGCTAATCAGGGAGTGGAAAGATTAAGGAAGAACCAGTTACAGGTTCTGTGGTCCTGAAAGGGACAAGACTGGAAGATGAAAAGTGAAATGCTGGCCCCATTGAAGTCAATGGCAAAATTCCCCCTGACTTCATTCCACCCAAAAGGGCAAGATGGGAAACAGTTATCATGGGCAAGAAGGAGACGAGAAAGCAAGAGATCATATGAGTATAGAGAAAATTTAAGCTCATATGAATCTAGTGAGAGAGAGAGAGAGATGTCCTTCACAGGGTCACAGCTTCATTTGAATCCACACCTGGAACTCCGGACTTTCAAAATTCTGACAGTGAACCACAGAGTCCTCTCAAGTCAGATGAATTTATATATAAAATCCCTATAAAACTAGGGTGGGTGCTGAACACAAAAAGCATTAGATGGGCTGGCAAGGGCAAAGTGAAAAGAGTTGTAGTCTGCCCTCCAATCATCCTAGAACCATGACCACAGCTGTTCGTACTATTCTCCTTTCCTGTAGAAGTTAGCAGATTTTTTTCCAGAGTAGTTATTTCTTTAAATTGTATGTGTTGTCTGATTTCTGATAAGTTTCCAAGACAAAGCAATTGTGTTTAGCTCCATATGGACCATGTGAACAACCAAGCATTTGCTTGAAGGAGCTTGCATCTTGTCTCCCCACCAACAAAACTTTAGGGTCACCTCCATGCACCTTTTAAGCAAGCAAGTGTAGCTTAATGGTTAAGCAAAGGACTAACAATGACTCTGGCTCTAACCCACTAAGTGACCTTAGGTAAGTGACTTAGTTTCTCTGTGCCTCAGTTTCTCCAGCTGCAAAATGGAGATGAGTGGCCTACCTCAAAGGGCAGTTTTGAGATTTAATTATTTTTAAAAGTTCTTAGGAGGTACATTTGAAATTTAATAAAAGGTTATTTGATTTATTTTCTTTCATAGAAGCACTAGCTTTTATGAGCTTTGGCTAGTAAGGCAGTACACACCCACACATTCCCTCCAGCACCAGTCTGAATAACATGAACTTCAAATGCAATTTTCAGGAAAGATTATGGTCTTTTACTTTCTTGGCTGACCATGTCTAGATCAGCTGTGTTGACATCCAAGCAGAAATAAATCAAAATCAGCAGTTGGTGTGCCAACTTCAGAATGAAAAAGTCTTGTATAAATAAAAAACCTAAAGAGAGTTAAAACTTCTAATAAAGTACGTAGGAATAGTTCAAAATCTAGGTCTCAATCCTACACATTTATACATACATTTATTCACAGACTCAAAAGTTAAGCCCAGAACAGACCATTTTATCATTTCATCTAGCCTGTATATCACATACCCTTACACTTACCCAGTTACCCCTGTATTGAGCACAATAACTTCTGTTTGGCTAAAGGATCTCTTCCAGAAAGGCAGCCAGTCTTGATCTGAAGACATCAAGAGATGCAGACTCCACCATTTGGTAGTTTATTCCAATGGTTAATCACCTTCACTATTAAAAAATAGTGTCTAGTTTCTAACTTGAATTTGTCTGGTTTCAGCTTCCAGCAATTGGTTCTCATAATTTAGGAATGAAATCAGGTTTGATTGATAAGACTTGTTTTCCATAAAACCAGTTTGACAGGCATTTAGTTATATTCATATCTTTTAGTTCTTTACCAGTTAAATCTTATATGTAACAGGGGTAGGGGTAGGGGCATGGTAAAATGGGACCCTACTTCACCCTAAGTTATCTCAGGGGCTGAGAAGCAACTCATCCCTCACTGCCCCGGGCATTACCCAGAGGAACAGGCTGGGTGTGGTTCCCTGCCTGTGGGAAGGGGTGGGACACTAGTAACTCAAGGGGACTTCCTTTCCCCTAGCTACCTAGTGAGGCTATACCAGAAGGGCCTTGTCTACTGGGTCCCCAGAACACTCTGGGACTGGGTTTAAGGCTGCAACCCAACTATCCTCCCTCTTGAGGGACATAACAGCTGCCCATGGGACCCTGGGACTGAGCCTGAACCCTGGAGACTATGGCAAGGGAGCTAAAAAACAAAATCATCTCACTCTCTGATCATGGGGCCTCCTCCCCAGTTGCTTCTCTTACCAGCATCAGATCCATCTATGAGGTGGAGTGCTGCCACTTGGTTACTAGATAGATTCCCACTAAGTAACATACCCCTAATAGGGTAGTAGCTTTGTCTTGAACTAAACTGTTACAAAGGGCACATGCACAAAACACTAAACCAAGTAAAACAGGAACAATCTAATACTGGGAGAAAAATTCTTAGCAGGTTTCGAAATATACCAAAGCAATCCATATGCTACTTCCTACACCTGAATGAAAAGACATACTATTTACTCTATATGTCTACATACAAAGCCTCCCACTTTAAACAGTAACCGTCTGTTTTGTGGATGGTGAAACTTGGCTCTGTCGTTTGATAGCCCCAGAAGGGGGGATGTGATGAGACAATGCCCCTCCCTCCCGCCCCCCAGCTATGGCTTCTCTGAGAGTTCCACACAAATTATCACAGCAGTGTCTGGGCTCCTCCCGTTTGTTTTTTTTTACAACTCCAAAATCTTCCCCTACAAGAGAGAGACCCTGTTTTAAAAGGTCACTAGATGCTGTTCCACAGTAGGTGTTCGTGAATGAAGAAGACACACCTCCAACTTTCTGAATGCACTGGCCAAGCATCCACTCACCCCTCCCCACCCGGCTGTAGCCAAGGGTCAACTGAAAAGGAGAGAAAAAGGCAGAAAAAAATTCTGGACTCCCCTGCCTACTTAGGAGGTGGTGCTGCCTTTGTCTGGGATTTGCATAACTCAGACAGTTCTTTGCCTCAGCAGTGGACTGGAAAAGGCTCTGCAGAACCAGCTGCAGTTACCCAGCAGGACTCACTGCCTTCTCCCGGGACTTGTGGGCTGCTGGGAACTCCCCCGGGCACTGCTAATTACAGCTCCCTGCACAGCTGGTCTCAGGCTGGTAGGGTGAGGGGGTTACAGTGCTGTCACAACTCAGCCCCCTCTTTGCTGTTCCACTTACTCTGCTTAGCTGAGGTCTCAGTGACTGTCTCTCATTCCCTTATCATGTGTCTCTATTCCCCAGACCACTCTCTGCAGGCCCTTCCTGCCTCTAGTGCTGTTGTTCACTCCCCTTTGCGGGGTGGGGTCCTGCCCAGCTGGTCTCACGTCTTTACAGTGGCTTCCTGCTCCCCTCCCTGACCATCGCCTTGCTCGCTGGTGCTCTTTTACATGTGTCACTGGGTCTTTAGGACAGTTGCCTGCTCAATCAGACTGACTTGGGATGCTGGCTACTTCCCGTTGCTCCTAGTCTGGAGCTCTCTGAATGGCCAGAGCCCTGTCAGTAGCAGGATCCTGACTCCTCTTTGGCCCTTCCCCTTTCTCCTGGTGTGGGGAGAGGGCCAACCTAAAAACCTACAAAGTTTTAGTAAGGGGCTGACAGGCCCCTTACATATGTCAGCTTTTCTATTATCTTGCCTGGGACTGATATGAGGCAAATCGGCCTATAGTTACCCAGATCATTCTGCTTACTTTTCCTGAATATTGGTACTTAGCACTCTTCCAGTCTCCTGAAATTTGCACATTATTCCAAGATATATTAAAAATTAACATCAGCTGCCCAGAGACTTCCTCAGCCTACTCATTTAGGACTCTTGGGTGCAAGTTATTTGAATTTGCTCTTTTTAAATTTGTGTGTATCTCTTGTAAATATTGTCTAACATCTTCCTTCATTACTCATGGACTTCATCAGCCTCATGTGAAATGAGCAAAGCTAGGTGAATTTTTTTTTCTAGTTTAGAGCCCAAAACAAAAAATCCAAATCCAAATTTGGTTAGGTTTGAACCAAAACTGAATTTTCAGTTTTTCTTGAAGAAATGAAAAACAAGAAACTCATTTTGGGGGTGCGTGAAATATTTCACTTGACCTCATTTTCGAGGGCTTTTCACCTCAGCTAAATTTTGAAATAAAATGCCATTTTGAAATGAAGAGTCAAAATGTTTTTGTTTCAATTTGGTTGAAATGAACTGTTTTGACTTTTTTGACTTTATTCCAATTTTAATATATATATATATATATATATTTGAAACTATTCACTGAATTTGACCTGCATTTGCAAAGATGTATTTTTTTGGTGAACTGATTATTCTAAACAAATTAATTTGCCTAGATATGACTACATGATCCCGCTTCTTTCCAAATACAAAACAAATATTTATTGAACACTTGTGTTTCTGCCTCACCGTTATAAACAATCTCACCATAATAGGCCTATCCTAGTATTCAGTCTTTTCCCCTGTACGATACTAAAACAAAACAGAAACTAAACTTGTTTTTTATTGTTCTCAGCCCTGCTAGCTGTTTTCCCCTGCTGTCTTTAGGTTCCCTTATCACTTTTTTTACACTTCATAATTTATCTTCATTATATAAATAAAATTAAAAAGCTTAACAAGTCTTGCACATATTAGAATTTACTAAGGCTAGATAAACTAGTAGAACCTACTTTTCCCAAGTGATTATTTATTACTTATTTATACATTAAAATGTATGTTTAAACATCTCTTCAATTGTCCTTCCTCTTCTCAAAGACCCATCCCATAAATGGAAATACACAATGCTAGGTAAAGGAATACCCACAGCATAAATATCCACCAAACCTCTCTACCCCGTAACCCTTTCCTCTCTCCAGAAGCCTGGGGGAAAGGTTGGGCTTTTCAGAATGAATAAATCCAGGTTCTGGCAGATTAATGGGGCGCGGAGGTCTGGGTTTCAAAGTTAAAGGCTCTTCAATAAAAACCTTCTTTCAGAAGGGTGTTCAAAACAGAATCACTGAAATGGGATTTGTTTCTTCTGATCTTTAATGAAATCAACAAAAAGACAGCACTCTCCTTACTGTGTCACTAGACTGGGAGTTTCTA
Source organism: Terrapene triunguis (assembly GCF_002925995.2). Classification (NCBI taxonomy): domain Eukaryota; kingdom Metazoa; phylum Chordata; order Testudines; family Emydidae; genus Terrapene; species Terrapene triunguis. Next base: position 5,579,442 of record NW_020664471.1, read on the forward strand.
TTTCTTTTCAGGTCACTTAAGAATTTGTGGATTACGTCTCACATAGATTACTGGCATGTTTACAATGTACTAATATGAGATATTTCATGCTTCTTCTTGGCCTTTTGATTAAGATGAAGTATAATCCCACATAAATCCTCTAACTGGAGGCCATGTCTTGCAGCTGGTGAGAAGGGGTGGGGTGGGAAAATGGGATCTAATTTAATAGAGCTCTACCATCTCTAATTCCTTTGATTTTTTCATTTGTTCTTCTCTCATTCTGATCACACATAAACTGGATAAGGATTTGGCTGGGGTTGGGTGTGTTTTTCAGTCATTCCATTTTCATAAAATCCTTTCTATATCATCGACATTATCTAATGTCTGGAAAACCATTGACCATTCCAATCAAAAACAGTGTGCATATTGCCTGAGCTTTGTTTGGTGTATGCCCAAATTAAAAATTGCACATGTAGTGCTTATTTTCAGCACTGAAAGCCAATATCCATTTTGATAGTGGCTTCCTCTGCTTAAAAGCTACAACTTTTTATTTTCTTAAGCAATTCTTGGGTCATTTTGTTTCAGAAATCATGGGGTTATAATGGCACTGACTGTTTTTGTTGGACAGTAAAGCTTTAGATAAATAGCCCATGAATCAATACATGGCAGCTTGAGTCACTGGGGTTCATTAATTTATATTCTATTTATCTCCTTGTATGTGGCCCAGCAAAAACAATTATAACTTAAATATACCATTCTTCTGTGCTACTTGATCATCTTACATTTGCTTGTATAAACAAATGTCTATGAAGCATGAAGAAGTGGTTCACGAGATTTCTACTTTAGATCGTCATTTCAAAATGCAATAACTGCTACAAACTGTACTTACTCCCAGAACAAAAAACAAAACATTGATATTTTCTGATCAATGTGTCAACCAGAAATATGTATGAGGCGTTGTACTGGATAGCATTTTCTTTCACTTCCCTGTGTTTTAAAGAAATATTTTTCAATGCATTTACACCCAGTACTAACTCTTTTTCCTGTATAACATGTAAGTACCTCGTGTAATTGAGATAAATCCATGTCCAGCTCTGTGCATTTTAGTAGAAAAGTTGCATTCCTCCAGTGTAGGCTATTACTGTAATCAACTACTATTCCTCTGAGGTTGGCTGGGCAAGTGATATCTAATGCACATGTATGCAAGTCACTCTGAGGTCACCAATATGTTTGAATTAGAGAGTGCTTTAGCAGAAATTCAGCCACTTGGCTATCCTGATGTCTAAACTCTGAGTGTCTCAGCCACACCTAACATGACTTATTAACTTATTTTTTATATCGTATAGTCTGAAGTTTTTAAAAAGAAAGGATCATGAATCTTTTCTCAGTAGAGTGTTTTTCAGTAGTTCAGGCAAATTAGACAAAGCTGGTCTAATTGAGGATGTGGGCTAAACAAAAGTGGAGCTATTGCTTCAATATCTGCTATGAAATCAAATGCAGACCCCCCCCCCCCCAGAATATTTTAGGAGACACTGGAAAAAAATCGTTTTCTGCTGTATGGCTATAAATCTCAGCACTCCCAAATATATCTATCATTGTGACTTACTTCCTTATACGGTGTGCTTTATTCTGGCAAATATTCCAGTTTACTGTATTCCATTTCACTAGCAGCAGCAAAATTCGGGATACAAGGATGATACATTTTTCACATCTTTTCCCCCAGCCCATGGTATCTCAACACCTATTTATTCATTTATATTTATTGACATTTTTTCTAAAGTTTTTAAAATGTATTTAAAGAATCATCAAGAGAAGTACAACAGCATTAGCTTAATCTTCCTAAATCATGAGTCCATGCAAAATCAAAACACAATATTTTCTATGGGTCTCATGGACTAGGCCTATCAAATGCTTTTATCAAGGGCCCAAATTGTAAAAATTTATTGCAATGGGATTTTCTCCCATTGCTCTAACCCTGGGGCAATATGGCTTTCTATTGTGCTATAAAGTACAACCTAACCACAAGAGAAGTTTTGGAAACACCACAAGAAAGCATCACATTTTCAGCTGATTGAATATTGTTCTTTTGTTTGTTATACTCTTCCAGAAAGGATTCCATTTTAGGCACCCTGTAAATCACATGACCACAATAAAATCATGTGCTCTTAGTGGGCAGAATGTAACCCAAATCACGATATTTTGAAAATGTTTATAAAGCAGATCTTTGTGTAACAGCGTCTGAGAAATTCCTGGGGAAACAAGAAAATACTGGGTGTAATTAGATTACTCTCATCATAATTTTGTTCTTGCAAGATTTCCTTAGTAAAAGCTTCAATCTAGGACTACACATGTATGTTTGCCGTACTGGGGCCTTAACTTCTATTCATAGGTGCATATTCTCACCTTGCTGTCAATCATTTATAGCAGAGAAGAGCAAAACTAGTGACATCTTTCCGTGTGGAAAATATTTCACCTCTTCATTTATTGTGATTCTTGAAACACTTCCCCTTCTCCACCTATCCCCCTTTTCAGTTTTCACAAAATATCACAAAAGTTTTTTTTGTACATGCATTTGAGCTTGTGAATTTTGTAGAAATTGGAAGAGGAGATTTCCCAAAGTCATGTGGTCAAGTACAAGAAATGGAGAGTAGGAGGGCCTGAGCACCTCTGTCAATGTCTGTGTGATGGGTTTGATCACAGAGATCCCCTTGGGACTGTCACCTGATGTGCTGACATGACCTCTGAGCCCGTTTTCCTGTCAGCTTGGGACTCCAGAACCCTGCCTTGTTGAGCCAGACATGCAAGCCTGCTACAACACAGACCCAGGGTCTGAACCACATCTCTAAAGCTGCAGGCTTTAAGTGAAAACCAATCAGCAGGTACTCCTGTCTCCAGCACCCAGACACCCAGCTCCCAATAGGATCCAAACTCAAAATAAATCCGTTTTACTTTGTATAAAGCTTATACAGGGTAAACTCATCAATTGTCCACCCTCTATAACACTGATAGAGAGAGAGATGCACAGCTGTTTGCTCCCCCAGGTATTAATCACTTACTCTGGGTTCAATAATAAACAAAAGTGATTTTATTAAGAATAAAAAGTAGGATTTAAGTGGTTTCAAGTAATAACAGACAGAACAAAGTAAGTTACCAAGCAACATAAAACAAAACTCGCAAATCTAAGCCTAATACATTTAAGAAACTGAATACGGGTAAATATCACCCTTAGAGATGTTCCAATAAGCTTCTTTCACAGACTAGACTCCTTTCTAGTTTGGGCCCAATCCTTTCCCCGGTACAGTTCTTGTTGGTTCCAGCTCAGGTGGTAACTAGGGGATTTCTCATGACAGACAGCCCCCTTTGTTCTATTCCATACCCTTTTATATCTTTGGCACAAAGGCGGGAATCCTTTGTCTCTCTCTGGGTTCCCACCCTTCCTTCTAAATGGAAAAGCACCAGGTTTAAGATGGATTCCAGTATCATGTGACATGTTCACATGTCCTGTGAGACTTCATTACTCACTGGCTGGCACCCACATATACAGGAAGGCTTACAAGTAAACAGAGCCATTTACAACCAATTGTCCTAGTTGATGGGAGCCATCAAGATTCCAAGCCACTATTAATGGCCCACACTTTGCATAGTTACAATAGGACTTCAGAGTAATACTTCATATTTCTAGCTTCAGATACAAGAATGATACATTCATACAAATAGGATGAACACACTCAGTAGATCATAAGCTTTGTAATGATACCTTACAAGAGACCTTTTGCATAAAGCATATTTCATTTACATCATATTCACACTTAAGAACATAAGAACATAAGAATGGCCATACTGGGTCAGACCAAAGGTCCATCCAGCCCAGTATCCTGTCTACCGACAGTGACCAATGCCAGGTGTCCCACAGGGAGTGAACTAACAGGTAATGATCAAGTGATCTCTCTCCTGCCATCCATCTCCACCCTCTGACAAATAGAGGCTAGGGACACCATTCTTTACCCATCCTGGCTAATAGCCATTAATGGACTTAACCTCCATGAAGTTATCTAGTTCTCTTTTAAACCCTGTTATAGTCCAAGCCTTCACAACCTTCTCAGGCAAGGAGTTCCACAGGTTGACTGTGCGCTGTGTGAAGAACTTCCTTTTATTTGTTTTAAACCTGCTGCCCATTAATTTTATTTGGTGGCCCTTAGTTCTTATATTATGGGAACAAGTACATAACTTTTCCTTATTCACTTTCTCCACACAACTCATGATTTGATATACCTCTATCATATCCCCCCTTAGTCTCCTCTTTTCCAAGCTGAAAAGTCCTAGCCTCTTTAATCTCTCTTCATATGGGACCCGTTCCAAACCCCTAATCATCTTAGTTGCCCTTCTCTGAACCTTTTCTAATGCCAGTATATCTTTTTTGAGATGAGGAGACCACAGTATTCAAGATGTGGGCATACCATGGATTTATATAAGGGCAATAAGATATCCTCCATCTTATTCTCTATCCCTTTTTGAATGATTCCTAACATCCTGTTTGCTTTTTTGACTGCCGCTGCACACTGCGTGGACGTCTTCAGAGAACTATCCAGGATGACTCCAACATCTCTTTCCTGATTAGTTGTAGCTAAATTCGTCCCCATCATATTGTATGTATAGTTGGGGTTATTTTTCCCAATGTGCATTACTTTACATTTATCCACATTAAATTTCATTTGCCATTTTGTTGCCCAATCACTTAGTTTTGTGAGATCTTTTTGAAGTTCTTCACAGTCTGCTTTGGTCTTAACTATCTTGAGCAGTTTAGTATCATCTGCAAACTTTGCCACCTCACTATTTACCCCTTTCTCCAGATCATTTATGAATAAATTGAATAGGATTATAAATATATTTCCATAAAACATATGGAATGCAACGTCACAGTCTGTACTTAATAACATATATAGTTTTAAAAAATAAATTAAAAATGGGAATGAAAAGTTCAGTTTTATCTAAATGAAAATGTTTCAACCTGAAACAAAATTTGTTTTGTAATCTCATTTCATGGGAAATTCTGAAATCGAAACAATTTTTAAACCTGTGGAATGACCCACAAAATGGAAAAATTCACCTCCACCTGCCGATTAAATGGGTTGAAATGAGAATTTTTATTTTATTTCAAATAAAACACTTTTGTTTTCAATCACTTTTTCATTTTGCTTCAGTTTTTTAGGCGGTTCCTTTTTTCCCCCTTTCCCTTCCCCCTTTTTCCAGCAGAAAAGAGGGAAACGCGTTTGACAGGGAAAAATAAAACCTGAAAGGCAAATTTTCACTATGAAATGAACATTTTGGATTTGCTTTGTTTTGATGAAAAAATCAAACAATTTCATTTGCTGTTTTGAAAGAAACAAAGAAAGATAATGATTCATTTCATCATTTGTTTTGCAGGATGTATATAACATTTTTGTCAAATGACCCTTACTAGGGCCCTGGTCCCTTGCCTCGCAGTCTACACTGATTCCACTAGGCTTCATGCTGCTTGAACAAGTCACTTCACCTTTTTTGATCCTTCATTTCATAACTTGGGTTAATATGATTTACATGGCTACCTACATCTATCTACATATTATGGATTCATAATAAATTATAATTTTAGAGGCCATTACCACTAGAAGTTGGATCAGTAGGTCTATATTAGTAAACATTCTGTGTTCACTGTAATTTAGAGCAGAGACTATTTCTGGAGTGAAAGAGAAACTGTATATGCTGTAACATGAAAAATGTAACCATCTTAATCCAATAATAATGTGAAATGTATTCTGTTAGGATAAACTCAGATACATGTTAGTAAATTGGAATCCTGTTCTCAGATCCAAGTGACCTCTTGCTGTAGGGAATAGCAACAACCCAAATCACTTAATCTATGCCCTCAGCTACACCAGTCTTTTCAATTTTAGCTGAAGCATCTATCCCTTCTTCCCACTCAAATGGAATTTCAATAAAATATACAAAAGCACAACCAGCCAAGAGCGGAGCTGATTCTGCAAGCATTATTTAAATTTCAGGAACCAATCAAAGGAAGAGTTAGTGTATAGTACAGAAGTATGGTTTCCATCCAGCAGGGAGGAATTTGCAGATTCTTATTAAGATTCAAAGAAATTGCTCCAGCTTTTCAATGCAGTGTACCAAATTCAGCCCTGATATAAGTGGATGCAATACCTTCTGCCTTCATGCATATATTTAGACCAGGCTGAGTTTGAGTCTCTCTTCTTCAGGTCCTATATGTTTCTTTCCACTTTTCAAGCACTAACAGTGGTTGCCATTATAAAGTTACCCTTGCCAATGGGAACCACACAGTGGTATTTGAGATACCATAGTCACTTTCCCATCTCTCGAAGGGGAATCTTTCGAACAACACTATTGATTTTTTTGGCAACCACTGTAGTTCCCCATCCTGGCTCTATAGAAATCAACGACCTAACTCCCACAGACATGAAAAGGAGCCAATTTAGTGTCAAAGATGATAAGATAATAGAAATGAATAATATGTCACTGATGTATCAAGTCTATGTGTTTATGTGGCAATTGACAAGAGCACAAACCTCATGCTCATATTTTGTCCCCAGTTCATCTTGGAAGAATTAATGAAAATACTCTGCCAAAATATGGATTCCCCTGATGGAGTGTGCTAGAGGAGAGTGTCAGAATATCCCTTTACTAACACCATCTTCCAATGCACATACTTGAGAAGCAGCATTAATGCTGCTAGCGCTTTCTTTTGCCACCAATGGGATGATCATATGCTCCTTCCATTAGAAAGGTATAACTACCATTGGGGGCATTATGCTGCCTCTGCCAATGGTTTGGGCATTTAAGCTATGTACTCACTCCACAGCACACCATGGACTTTAAGTCATTAGCAAAACTTGCATGTGAAAATTCAGTTTACTGTTGGTATTCTTGCTGGAGTTTGACATTTTTAAAAAACATATTTAAGAAGAGGGGATACATGACCACCAAACCCTATCTCTTCTTTATCATAAGGCACACTTTGCATGTACACACACGCCATTACCTCCTGGGACTGTAGAACTGATCTTAAATCAAAAGCTTTCCCAGTTCTGAAATGTCTAGACAGAACATTCTCACTTCCAGTAGGCACTAGAACTGGAAGTGCTGAAATGCCAATACAAAGCCTGCTTTCAAGGTAATTCTATCCAGGAATGGAAGTGCCAGATTTTTTATGAGGTCACTTGTTCTCAGAAGATATTTTGTCCAGTTTTGCAGATTTAAGAAGATCAGCTATGTTTTGGACATGCATCTAAATTGAACATCGGCCTCATACTTTTTGGAACGTCACCATTGATAATTGGGTAGTGTGCATCCCTAGCAGAGTCCTTTACTGGGCAGAATTAGAACTGTTCATTTGTGTGTCATAAATGGAGTTGTGTGAATAATGGATTTTTCAGATTATTATAGTTTGAAAAAATTGGATGAATTGTTTCAGGTCAAACCAAAAGCAACTTTCTTTGAAATTCTTTGGTTAATCAAAAATTTTAAATTTAATTTCAGGGCAAATGAAACATTTATTTTCAACATTTTTGAAACAAAATGTTTTCATCTTGACCATTTTTAAACCTTTCTAAAATAAAAGTAAAGGACATTTTGAAGAGCCATTTTGAACCCCCCCCAAAAAAATCATTTTGAAAATGACATAACAAAATGTTTGGCTTTTCATGTGGTCTTTTTGTTTTGCCATGTGTGTAGCATAGGGGCAACAATAGATTCATAGATTTTTAAGGCCAGAGGGGACCATTATGATCATCTACTTTCATCTTCTGCATAACACGGGCCAAAGAACTTCACCAAAACATGAAGTTCCTACATGGCCACAGATTTGTGACACACTTCAATATGCCTAATAATTACACTAGCTTTAAACTACACCCCTCTTTTAACCTAAAGAAAACCAGCAAAGCTATTCTGTTGGCAACACAACACACTCAGCTGTGTACAACGAGAACCTTTGTAGCTCTCCCTGTCTTGCTTTTCCACTCCCTTTCTGTATTCTTGGGAGTAAAGCAAAGAACCCATACACAAGATTCGCTTTATTCCTTTCAGGGTTAGCTTGTAGCAGCACTGACCTCATTTTCCCATTTTCCAAATATAAGCTTTTCTGAGAATATTTTCTTGCCTTCTTTCCTATCAGCCCTCAGCTAAAAAAGTAACCACTGTGATGTTTGAAAGAGATATTTTATAATGTAAAAACAAATCTGTGGAAAAAATGGACAAAGGAAAGATTTTGATCTGGCCCATCAAGTTATATTACAACCTTCTGATAATTTGTTGCTTCACTGTTTTAAATCTGAGACTTTCAAAAAGCACTGAAGTTCAGAGTGAAGTGTTTTTTCCCTACTAAATTTCATTAAACAAATGTCATTAAGCCCATGTTTACGGACACTTTCTGATGTACAACTGAAGAAAAAACTTTCAATAAAACATTCCTGCAAAGTTCAGGAAGTTCCCAGACATTTTTATCCAAGGGCAGTCATTAATCCTGGTCAACATATTTAACATATACACAAAGGCCACCTTGGGGATGGGAGGGGAGAATCTTTCTTTTGGTTTTACATAATCTTTCTTCCTTCATTTTGAATTTTCATTAGCACATTCCCCTTTACAGAATGATAGTAAATAGAACTTTTACACCAAGGTACATACTGCGTCCTGTGTGTGTGTGTTTAAACCTGATACCATAAATTTAATTCACCAATGTATTCTGCTTTAAAAATCAACAGGTTGATATACATGCCTCCAAATTTCTAAGGCCTAAATTAGTTTAGGCTTCTTTACCACTGTTTACAACTGGAGCTGACTAACAACAATAATCATATTAGCTGAAGAATTGTTTCCATTTGATAAGGGACTCTAAAAACATAATAGACCATGAGCTTGGATTGTAGGGCTTTCCTTTGGATTGTTACACTCAGTTAAATATCTTCCAAGGACTCCTATCACTTTATCATATCAGTCACTTGGCAGTATAAGGTAGATTTGGAAGGTGCAGGCTATAACAAGCCAAGGTGCTGTTGTGCAGCTCCAGTTTAATTTTAAGGTAGGATTCAGAGTCAATGGCACTGAAATCTTTTGAAATGTTCTTGTGAGATTCAGCCTATGGTGAGAAACAGTCTAATCAGCTGATTTTTATGTGGATTGGGGAGATCTGATAAGAACAGGTGTTCTCATGAGATTGCAGCTGTATCCAAACTGGAAGTGGAAAATAGGCCCCTTGTTGTTCTGGATCCCTTCTGAAACCCAAACCATTCAAGTCCTTAGAATCAAACCTCTCTGGCTTCCATGAATGTGGATCAAGTTTCTGGTTTTGGCCTTTCTGTGGAGGATTCAGATTCCCCACTTCCTTTCTAGTTTTATTAAATAGGCAGTACTGGCTTGTACAGAAACAGTGAAGGCCAGAATCTCAGCTGGTATATTTCAGTATCGCTCCAGTAAGGTAAATAGAGCCATATCAGTTGACACCAGCTGAGAATCTGGCCCTGACTTGTAGTTACAGTGACAGTTATAATTACTATTCACCCTGCTGCAGGAAAGTCAGAGACTTGTCTAAACAGCTTCTAGGATGTGTTAGTTTGTATATCAGATAGGGAGTGAAATCCAGGCCCCACTTAAATCAATAGCAAAATCCCCTTGACTTCTCAATGGCAAGAGAATTTTCACCCCAGATACCACAAGCAACTGCTGGGAAGACCGAAAAAGTGCTGGGTCGATGCCATGACAAAACTCTTTGGCCAGAAATGGAAAGAACATGCTTGCAACAAAATGGAATGGTGTGGGGTCGACTTGTGTCCGTGGAGGGAGTGACGAGGACAAGCCGGACAAAGTTGATATCAAATTTAAACTCAGACCATTACATATGAGTAACCTTTTCTCTTATATGTAAGATGGCACCCCAACAGCATGGTAGCCCCCTAATGCTAGAGAATTGGTTCAGAAAACCTTTTTGTCACCTCATGTGGCTTGTAAGTTTCTTTATAGCTTGAGAAATATAATTATATGCTTATTCACATACGTGTAGAATGAACCATATTTCATACATAACCAATTTGCAATGGTTTTGCTTTCCTTTCTAATAGTTTCATAACAATTAAAATATCAGCATCAATTTTTACTCTGCATAAAGAGCAGCACATTTGAAATTTTTTTCCCAGCCTTAACATGGGCAATGGTGCCCCAAATCATTCTTATTTCAGACATCTGTCAGCAAGTCTCAGGCATTATAACCCCCAAAGTGTATTTGTAATAGCCTTCAGTGCAATTACCTGCCACATGTACCTCACTTATTGCCTGTGACAGGCAGGTTGTTACAAAGTAATGACCATGCACCAAGAGATTTTTTTCCCTATCCATTATTGTAAAAATAAAAGCATATATGTTCAGTCTGGACTTGTTTATTTAAACAGCTGAATGTTGATTTTGGGATCAATTTGTTTAATAAATGGGTTATTATGAAATGGCTAGATACAAATCTGGTTTCTGATGAGCTGTCATTCAATAACACTACACCCATATCAAGAATAAGCCCTAGACCATGTGCCAAGCCTGAAGACATGAGACAATATACCTATCCCATGCTAATCTCCTAAATGCTTCTGGGTTCTGCTCTATTCCTTACTGGAGTGCATGATGGAAGCCCTGTCTTCTGACACATTAAAAATTATATGGGACAAAGCACTGTTTCAATATACCGAGGGAACAATCCTGCATGAACATGGGAGTGACCAACCCAATAACTGGCCATTTATAAGCAATAATGTGTGATTATATGGCTCATTTTACCCAACACAGCAGTGAGGAACCGAACCTCAGTTGGTGAGACACACAATACACAACTCTGAAACTGTCAAAAGGCATTTGAAAAATGAATATTATAATATAACAGGGATTTTTAATTACGAGCTCTGCCAATATTGGTACTTTTCCTGATGTCATCAGCAGATGGTGCTATAATTACCAAAACTCAGGCCCAGATTCAGAGCTGGTGTAAATCCACATGGCTCTATTGAATTCATAGGAGATACACTGATATATACCAACCAAGAATGTGGCTCTCACTGTTTTGCTGTATAAAGAAATACTGCCAGCTTAATAAAACATTCTAGCAGGCCTGATCCTGCCAGCTGGTGAGAGCTAAGGATGCAGCCAGCCCCTTGCAGGAATAGTGTGAATCCAATAGTGGATAACGCGCCACTGCTAAGCAAGACTTGAGACACAAACAATTGGAAATATGCGCAGGAAGTGTTGTGGTGAAGATTTTACTGCATGTTTTACAAAAATCAGCCTAAGCAGAAGAATAACTTGACGACCTAATCTTTTAAAAATATATTTAATATTCACTCAGTGAAATTATTATGATGACAAACTCCTTTAACTGCAAGGCTGGAACTGGTTGATAATTTCTTATGTTGGTGTTCATGGATGAATGATTAGCCTTTGCAGAAAGATAAGCTGGCAGGAGTAGACTTAAAAAAAAAATGCCACTACATATCAAGTACTTGAATTCATTCCCCAAAGTACTGCTTTCCCATTTAACCTTTCAAGTTTTTGTACTGAGTACAATAGAGTAGCTGAAGCTTTCCTTTAGTCACCCAGTTAACAGTACTATTTTTTATTTATAATTGTTTGATACTTATAGAGAGGCCAAGAGGTTCAAATCGGGATGAGTCTCCATTGTATTAGGTGCTGGACAAATATGTATGAAGACACAGCCTCTGTCCTAGGAAGCTTAAACTCTTAGACCTTATCCTGAAACAACCTATATAAGTGCTTAATGCAATACATGTGAGTAGTCCAAGTGACTTCAAATGGACCACACACAGTAGGTGAAGTTAAACGTGTGCAGAATACAGATACACACATACAGAATGGGAAGAGACTGTCTAGGAAGGAGTACGGCAGAAAGGGATCTAGGGGTCTCATAACTATAAAGGGAAGGGTAACAGCTCTCTGTGTACAGAGACTCCAAATCCTTTTACCTGTAAAGGGTTAAGAAGCTCGGGTAACCTGGCTGACACCTGACCCCAAGGACCAATAAGGGGACAAGATACTTTCAAATCTTGGGGGGGGGGGAAGGCTTTTGTGTGTGCTCTTTGTTTTAAGGGGTGGTTCGCTCTTGGGACTGAGAGGGACCAGACATCAATCCAGGTTCTCCCCATCTTTCTAAACAAGTCTCTCCTATTTCAAACTTGTAAGTAAAAAGACAGGCAAGGCGTCTTAGATTTACTTTGTTTTCTCAACTTGTAAATGTACCTTTTACTAGAGTGTTTATCTTTGTTTTGCTGTACTTTGAACCTAAGACAGAGGGGGGGTCCTCTGAGCTCTTTAAGTTTGATTACCCTGTAAAGTATTTTCCATACTGATTTTACAGAGATGATTTTTACCTTTTTCTTTAATTAAAAGCCTTCTTTTTTAAGAACCAGATTGATTTCTCCTTGTGTTAAGATCCAAGGGGGTTTGGATCTGTATTCACCAGGAGTTGGTGGGAGGAAGGAGGGGGACGGTTAATTTCTCCTTGTTTTAAGATCCAAGGGGGTTTGGATCTGTGTTCACCAGGGAATTGGTGAAAGGGTTCTTAAGGCTTCCCAGGGAGGGGATTCTTGAGATGGTGGCAGCGGGACCAAAGCTAAGCTGGTAGTTAAGCTTAGAGGTTTTCATGCAGGCCCCTACATTTGTACCCTAAAGTTCAAAGTGGGGATACAGCCTTGACAAGGGGTTATAGTGGACCACAAGCTAAATATGAGTCAACAGTGTGATGCTGTTGCAAAAAAAGCAAACATGATTCTGGGATGTATTAACAGGTGTGTTGTGAGCAAGACACGAGAAGTCATTCTTCTGCTCTACTCTGCTCTGGTTAGGCCTCAGCTGGAGTATTGTGTCCAGTTCTGGGCACCGCATTTCAAGAAAGATGTGGAGAAATTGGAAAGGGTCCAGAGAAGAGCAACAAGAATGATTAAAGGTCTTGAGAACATGACCTATGAAGGAAGGCTGAAAGAATTGGGTTTGTTTAGTTTGGAAAAGAGAAGACTGAGAGGGGACATGATAGCAGTTTTCAGGTATCTAAAAGGGTGTCATAAGGAGGAGGGAGAAAACTTGTTCACCTTAGCCTCTAAGGATAGAACAAGAAGCAATGGGCTTAAACTGCAGCAAGGGAGGTCTAGGTTGGACATTAGGAAAAAGTTCCTAACTGTCAGGGTGGTTAAACACTGGAATAAATTGCCTAGGGAGGTTGTGGAATCTCCATCTCTGGAGATATTTAAGAGTAGGTTAGATAAATGTCTATCAAGACAGTATTTGGTCCTGCCATGCGGGCAGGGGACTGGACTCGAAGACCTCTCGAGGTCCCTTCCAGTCCTAGAATCTATGAATCTATGAATAGGTGTTAGCAGAGTCAGGACCCTAGGAGATAAGTGACGTAAAAAAAAGCGTGGGTAGAGCAATACAATCTAAATACATGTAGCTTGTGTAAACATATGTGTCTCAAACATCTGTTGTAGTCATTAAAATAACTAGGTAAAATAAATTCTGACACTCTTTATGTGGAAAGTAGCTATCTTTTATGGTGTAATTTCTTATAGGAATCACAGCAAAGATGGTAGGTTTGAGGACAGATATACTCACCTAGAAAAGTTCTGTAGAATTTTATTAAACATTCTAAAGTTTCAATCCACTTTTGAATCTTTCAATACACTGTAATAAAGAATTGTATCTTTTCTATAGGATTCTAGTAGATGATCCAAAATTCCCTCTACCAAATCTCCATTAAATCCTGTCAATTTTTCCAGTAAACTCTCTAGAATCATACTAAAGTTCATTAAACCCTTATAGGTTTCATCCCAAAGGACTTTTCAATAAGGGATGGGAAAACTGGGTGAGTGCACCTTAGAATGAACCACAACTGAGCCTTTTTAAAAGCTTGTGTATCTTTGCACATATGCGGGAAGTGGTTTCGCTTGTCCCTATGTACCAGACTTGCAGATGTGTGTTTTAAGCCTCGATTGCCATGAAAATGGGAATATATAAGTTTGCAGAAAAAATTATTTGTTGGCAGTGTTATCTTTTTATCACAAAAGGTACTTATCTTTGAAGTACCCTCTTCATCAAATATACTGAGGTAAAAGACATCAAAGTAGGAATTGGACTGTAAAAAGTAGGTAGGTTCCAAAGAACATCTGGATCCAGTTTACATGACAACTATAGCACTGCAAAGAAACTGAGTAAAAGAAAAATCCTGTGCCATAAGAAGAGACTGCTGAGTGCTAACATCTTTAGAAAGAATAAAGGCAGTACCATGTATCGAGCTGTAGAACTTTCTCTCTCCCCCAATGGCCATTTCCTTTCAGACACCAAAAGTTCTGAAGAGCAACTACATTCCTTCTCAGTTATGTGTCCAGGACTTCCAGTGGAGTTGTTGCAATCTCTATGGAAATAATTATGCGTATTAAGCCCAGCCCTGCCAGGTGCTGAGTGTGCTGAATTCCCAGGGTGTGTCTAAGCTGCATTGTGTACCTGGGCTTGTGGAATCAGTGTTTTCAAGCTTGAGTGTCCACACTACATTGTAAACCTGGGTTTACAATTGCTGAACCCAGGTTTCACAGCCACGCTAACGCAGCCATACTGCACTATGCATACCTTCAGCTGTATCCACACTGCAAAAATGACAGTAGGACTCGGGCTCCTTCCTGTTGCCACGCAGCAGGGTCCTAGGACCTGGGTGCTGAGTGCCTGCTGACCTAAGTCAGACTACTTTGTGTGTGGAAGGAAGCGGGACTTGGGCTCAAACCTGAGTCAGAGCCCAGGCTTAATGTGCAATGTAGATGTAAGCACGGTCAGGCCCTTTAATGATAGTCCTTTATATTTTAGCATAAATTTTATCCTACGTGAAACCATGCTGTGGTTACACTGGACTTCACGGTTGTCAGTTAGTCAGCACACTGTAACCACAAGGACTTAGCAGTGCTAAGGATAGAGTTTAGGAACTTCTGCTCTAAAAACATTGAACCTTACCATTTAAGCTAAAATAGGATTTCATTTAGTATTAAGCTTGGTCCAATATCTTCTTTGTGCTCTGTCATGTAGAAGTTGACCTTATCTCACTTGAGCAGGTCCGACATTCCATCCAGCAGAGAGACAACAATATACACACACAACAGCTGCTACACCATGCAAGGTCAGAGTTCTAACTTTCCAATGCAGTAGCATGAATTCAGTTATTTCCAACATAAGTAATAGAATTCACTCTTTTTAATCAAACCATTTCATTATCTGAAGAGCTTCGCACTCTAATTCTTGTATTTTTACGATTAGCAAAGCTGGCTGAAAAAAACAGGAAATAATGTCACAATTTTTTCCAAAATTCCTCCTGTGTTTTCTGTTGACTTTGGACACTCAAAATTTCATCACAAATTTGAAATTCAAAAATTTCAGTCAGTTGGTCAAAAACCAGGGAGAAGACATCACAAACGTTTTTCATCAAACCTTTTCCTGTTTTTTCGTAAATTTTAAATTTCATTACTGGTTCAAAAATGTCAGATAGCTCTAGTTACTAGTCAATAGTTGATATTCTTATCTCCTGAGTCACTTTTTTCCACCGTTTTCCTCTTAGTGGCTTTTCCTCCATTTTTATTGTATCATCGTCTTCTCACCTGCTGCGTCTTCAGATGCAGCCATTGTAGGTCAAATTTGATGTCACGTCACTGAAAAACAAATTAAAATGTTGTTTTAGTGATAGTTTATACTAAATCTTCATTTGGGGATTTTTTACAAAATACTCAGTGTTCAATTTGCATAACTCTTACTAATACCATAAAAAAGACTTAAAAATGTTCAGATACATTTGCAGTTTTTGTACAGACCTCTGGTGAATGTTAGAACCATTCGTGTTCCTTTTCTGCAGCGTGCACACACTAACCATTTAAGACAAACTTCTGTTTGCTCCATAGCTGCCTGTCTTCCCAAGTAAATATTTATCTTGGCAGTTGCCCCATTTGTTTACCAGTCATTCACAGACTGGACTGCCTTTGGGAAATTAATTGCCTTGCATAAAGATGCTGTTTATTTTTTGACAGCATGCTTCTGCATTGCCCATGTAGATGGCATTTCTGAAAACATTCCCAGATGAGAACATACAAGATATTTCTGTATTCCCAGATAACTTTAAAAATAGATGCCTTCAAGGTTTATAGGAGTCTCTATGAACATCTATGAACTGGACTGAGCTATAGTGCTGTGTAAATGGAGTGCGTACAAAAAGAAGATAAATATCTTTCTAATTGTTTGTGATCCTCCTTGTACTTTGTTCGTAGGCAGAGTTTCAGTTTGTTCTTAGGAGGTGTTGAAAGCCAAGCAAAGAAAACAAGTTTGTCTAGAAGTACCCAAATTTTTAAAATGAATTATTAAAAGTGTATTGGGTTTAGTATATATTTTGACTGAATATCCAAAGCCAAAAACACTCCAGGGGCCACATCCTCAACTGATGTAAATCTTTGGCACTCTATTGAAGTCAGTGGAACCCTACCAATTTACAGTAGATGAAGATCTGACCCTTGGATTTTAGGGCTAAATCATCTTCTCAGGCAAAGCCTAAGTCACTGGACTTGGCCAAAGCCCACAGGTGCAGTGGATCGGAAATAAAATCCTCACCCATGTTGTAGCATATCAACAGAGCAGCTCTGCAACCACTAGCATAGTCCTGGGGAGAAAATATATAGTCACAACCATTAGTCCTACTCACACGCCTCTCCCACCCCACCCTATCCCAGCTTCCCCAACTCCCACACACTGATTTGTGCTTGCAGAATTGTGCCCCAATGGCATGAAAAAGGTGTGGGCCATCTGTATCCTGTCTCCCTGTGTGGTGCAAATAGAATCACATCAGTTCTGCTGGTTCAACAGTCTCCATGCCCATGAAATGGGAGGTATGATTTGCCCCTTAGTTAAGTTTTATCACCGGAGCTCACTAACAATGCATGTTATAGTTGTAATTCAGAACCTCCGTTCTTTGAGTGTCATGAGTTATCCTTTGAAATATTTAACCCTCACCCAAATAATCTTTTTTACTTATAGCATATTTTATTCAGGGATCTCAAAGTACTTTACATACAAGAAGAAAAACCTCACAGCACCACTGTGATTTAATATACTGTGGTACTCTTACTAGTATATTGAGATGTTACGCAGAGGTTGTTAGAGGTTCCTGAGTCATGGCAAAACTAGGGGAAAGACCCCCAAGAGTCCTGACTTCCTAACCCCTGCCCTCATCATTAGCCAGAGTTCTGCTCCAAACGATTGGATCTTTAAACAAAATGAAACAGTTTTTGGCAGTGACATCACCAATTAATATTCATGTCACTCAAATTACTTCCTTAGTATTGAAACACTTTAAAAAAAATTCAAAGATTCAACTTTCACATCTGAGTTAATGGCTTTAACCTGGCAGTTATTCACATACAGAATGGCACTAGCTTTCATTATTTCATTATTGAAATGTTAGACAGCCCTCTGTGTTCTTTTCCCAAAACACGACATTCCTTATCTAAATTTATTATTCTTCCTGAATGTCATGGTAAGAACCCAATAATAACTAAATATCTCAGGAACCTTAATGGGCATCATCATGAAATGTGGAACATTTTTTAGTTGAAGATGACAACTCTACTTAAAATTCAGCTCAACTATTGAATATGTGCAATGCTACAAGCATTGAGGATAGTTATTGCCTCGATCAAGGAGATTTGAAAGATCACATATTAGAAATGAACCAAATTTCTCCCTGGTGTAACATACTTGAAGTCAGTGGCCTTACACATAGGCAAATTTGTCCCACTATGCTTAAATACTTTTAAATTGATCAAACCTGGGAAATTCTTAATTAAAGATAACAATAATTGTTTGATTCACCCCCGGATTATACCAGTTTCTGTACCAGTGAGATCAATTGTGGTCTGTGTCTTTAACTCAAGTAAACATGAAAGAGAGTCTGAATAGCAAGTCCTATGGATTTGTGAGCATTAGATTTGCATAGACTTGATTGTGTTGTCTTAAGTGTTTTAAGATAGCTATTTATAATGAGTTTTCTTCACTAGAAGTATTTCATGGAAGATGTGAATTAGTTGTACTATCTAACAGGTATTCTAAATAATCCATATTTCATTGTTAGATTAAGATAGATTTAAATTTGTGTAAAGATATAACCAAGGGTCAAATTTTCAAAGCACTTAAATCAATGAAGAAGTTAAGCACCATTTTCAAAAGTGATTTAGGCCCAGATTTGTAAAGGTATTTAGCCATTGCTCTGCTCAGCGTTGCTAGGTCTAAGTGACTTAGGAGCCTACACCTAATTTTCAGAAGTGATTTAGTCATTTAGGTGTCTAAATGCCTTTGAGAATCTGGGCCTAAGTGCCTCAATCATTTAGGCCTTGCAATGCTGAGCAGAACAATGGCAAAATACTTTTAAAAATCTGTGCCTAAACCACTTTTGAATATAGGGATTATGTTCCTAATTCACTTATGTGGTTTTCAGAATTTTATTCTGTCTTTTTTGGACACATTGATCTAGTTAAATACATAAATTTATATGTTCTGTTTATTAAGATATGCACACTACCTTTGTTTAGCATCTTTAATAGAATGCAGATTCTTCTTTTACAAAGATGAAAAGTAACAGTGTCTCTTGCAGACTGACTTTTACTATGTGTTTGTACAGTACCTAGCACAATGAGGCCCCGATCTGACTGGGTCTTGGTCAGGGAGGCTACTGTAATAAAACTGAATAATAGTTGTAATAATACCTATGCCTACTCCAGCAACCAAATAAGTCCTCACTTGCGCCTCTTCCAGCTCCCCTGCCTTATCTGTTGAAAGTGGAATGTTTGGGACTCATGGGGACCATTTCTCCTCTATGAATTGACAATACACTAAAGTTCCTATAAGTTTCTCCTTCAGATTCATTAGAAAATCCCTACTGTGGCAATGAAGTTGAAATATTTTGTGCTGAGATTTAAACAATGACCTAGGAGGCCCCTGCGGGTTTTCTCTAAAGAATTGTTATGAAGTTAATAGCTAACTTTTTGGCCAGCTGGGTGGATGGTCTGGAAACTCACTGATCAGTTAGGGACCTTCTGATTCAAACAGAAAAACAATCACCTTTGGCCTAGTGTTGATTTTACCCTCCCTTCTAAAATTTTATAAATTGTAACAAATAATCTAATCTTGGCCTAGGAATCCTAGAAAGTTTTGTCTCTGGTAGATCTTAATACACCTTGTAAACTTATGGTGGGACTTTCAGTGAGATCAATGAGTGTTTGTTAGGCCAATGCTGAGCACTTCTGAAAATCCCATCCATAGTTTTTTACCTTTGAAAATATTTTCTATTTGCAACTGTAAAATTCTGGAATTGTAAGTATGACATGATTTTGCTTACTGAAGGACCCATTTTGCCTCCCCCCCCTTCAGGGTCATTTCATTTTGAGGACATTAAAAGTTTGCCAGAAGACTATATATTTTTCAGCATCCCAGGCGTGGCAGAAAGATTTCATGCAGTGCAAACTGGCCATAGCAAATGTTAGCTTTGTAAATATCCCCTGCTTCAAATACATCTTACCTTGCAGAATACCCTGGAGTAAAAGAAAGATGTACGCACCATCACTTCCAAAAGGAAGAACTATTTTAGATCTGTAAAAGCAACTTCAGAGACATTTCAAAGATGAATGCAATATATCCCAATGCAAACTTTAGATGCAGTTAACAGATGGAGTTCTATATTCTTTGTTACATGGGATGGTTGAGCAAAGGCTGGTTGTATATGCCATGTCATTGGAACATGATACTGGCAGACTACTTTCATGGATAGACTGGAGTGTAATGGGAAGCCCTGTGAATGTGCTCAATCCATTTGAATTAGTCATTACAAATTGTAAGAGGAAAAAGCATGTCAAAGCCAAGTCAAATCTGGAGTTCTTTCACTGCAGTATACAATAGAAGTTTATAGCCAAACTTATAATTAGCAATCTCCTCAGCGGCCTGAATATCCGCAACACAATTCTGCAGAAAATCTGAATTTGATCTTTCAATACTCAAAGTACATCATGCATAGCCTGATAATTCCGGTTAGCTCATTGCCACTGTGATTATTGCTAATGCTGCAGTGGAAAGGCTAGGTCAGGTTTGATTAAAAAATTGCATTAATAAAATATTCACTTAAATGTGGAAGGAACAGAGATAAGCAAATGATTTGTAATGATTAATTTGGTTGATTAACTTAGCCCTTGTTCTGTAGGAAGAGAGTGTCTTTTCACAGGAACTTAGTGTTATTCAATAGAATTCACCCTTCAGGGCAGGGAATCCCCTGGCAGGAATGGTGGAATGTTAAGGTTCCAGCACCATATGGGACCTTCTGACTAGAAAGAGGAGGGATCTAAAATAATCCAGTGATTAGATTTTGTTCTCCCTCCAATGCACACTCAAACCTCACACACCATGCACATCCTTGGTGGGTTGTTTAATTAACATCACAAAAACATCCACAAAATTTGGCACAACTAGTCTAGTCTTAATTGAGGAAAGGCCCATAATAGATTTGATCCAAAACCGTTTGAAGTCAGCTGAAAAACTCATATTTACTTTCGTGGGGTTTGAATCAGGCCCAATAACAGGGATGCTTCAGATGAGGATTGGTGTGTAGATGTCGAAGTATTAGATTTTTGTCAAATGTTGATTTCAGGCACAAACAGATGAAATATTTCCATCAATAATTTAAATGTTCAGATAGGCAATGTAAGAAAAATGCTGCTTGAGAACATAGTTTGATTGAATGAGATTTACTTTGTATATTTTGACACGATATTGACAATTTGTGCTTTAATGGTTTATAAAGATTTAACTTTTTGAATCTCAACAGTTACTGTCATTAAACAAATATTGTCTGACCCACCCATAATTTTCCACAACTCTGAACATTTTGATTGATAAAAGTTAAAAATGCTTAAAAATAAACATTGATATTATCTGTCAAAATTATAAAAAATAAAAACAGATTTCTGGCAAGCCTACTGATGTGGCAGGTGTCATGGCAGAAATATGTGAGTCGGCAATTGCCTAGAACCTGTCCATATTATGCTTATGATTTGCTCTTCCAACTGCTACTGCTTCCTAACTTCTCATTTAAAATGAGTCAATGAATAAAATTTAAATATTCCATATTGGTATGTGGAATGGCTCGATGTCTAGTTGGCAGCCGGTATCAAGCAGAGTGTCCCAGGGGTCAGTCCTGGGGTCGGTTTTGTTCAACATCTTCATTAATGATCTGGATGATGGGATGGATTGCACTCACAGTAAGTTCACAGATGACACTAAACTGGTGGGAGAGGTAGATACACTGGAGGGTAGGGATAGGGTCCAGTGTGACCTAGACAAATTGGAGGATTGGGCCAAAAAGAAATCTGATGAGGTTCAAGAAGAGTCCTGCATTTAGGATGGAAGAATCCCATGCACTGCTACAGGCTGGGGACCAACTGTCTAAGTGGCAGTTCTGCAGAAAAGGACCTGGGGATTGTGGTGGACAAAAAGCTGGATATGAGTCAACAGTGTGCTCTTGTTGCTTGTTGCATAACGACATATTGGGCTGCATTAGTAGGAGCATTGCCAGCAGATCAAGGGACGTGATTATTCCCCTCTATTCAGCACTGGTGAGGCCACATCTGGAGTATTGCCTCCAGTTTCGTCGTCCCCCCGCCCACACACACACACAAAGGATGTGGAAAAAATTGGGGAGAGTCCAGCAGAGGGCAATGAAAATGACTAGGGGGCTGGGGCACATGACTGATGAGGAGAGGCTGAGGGAACTGGGCTTATTTAGTCTGCAGAAGAGAAGAGTGAGGGGGGATTTGATCACAGCCTTCGACTACCTGAAGGAGGGGTTCCAAAGAAGAGGGAGATAGGCTGTTCTCAGTGGTGGCGGATGACAGAACAAGGAGCAATGGTCTCGCGTTGCAGTGGGGGAGGTCTAGGTTGGATATTAGGAAAAACTATTTCACTAGGAGGGTGGTGAAGCACTGGAATGGGTTACCTAGGGAGGTGGTGGAAGCTCCATCCTTAGAGGTTTTTAAGGCCCAGCTTGACAAAGCCCTGGCTGGGATGATTTAGTTGGGGTTGGTCCTGCTTTGAGTGGGGGGTTGGACTAGATGACCTCCTGAGGTCTCTTCCAACCCTAATCTTCTATGATTCTATGATTTCCCCCCCTTATGCAGCAAAAACAAACAAACTAAAAATCTATTATAGATTGGGCTATTATAAACTGGCAATAATGTGGTTGAAATGCTGTTGTGAAACCCACTTTTTTTTTTCTGTACCCTCTTAGAGAAAAACCTAACGAACAGAACTGGGTCATATCAGTTAAAAAAGATCCACTCTCATTTGTTAGTGCACTTTATCTCTAATTAGTGCGCACTAGCTGAATGATTATTTACACAATAAATCAGGTTTTGGCCAAACAAACCTCTCTCTTCAGATTGCCAATATCCTCTTTTGGCTGCATTTCTCCTGTCCCCGTCTCTCTCCCTCCCCCAGACCTTCTGTCTTCTCTCTTCTATGAGGATTTCCAAATGCCTCCATGTGTGCTGACAGAGCAGACATTCATTACTGGGAGATTTCACAGCCGAGACAATAAAACTCTGCAGTTTGGTATGGTATTGTTACTCTCCCCTTCAAAGCCTGTTTTCAATATTGGGGAACTTCTCTGAAGCAGCTCCCACTCTGGGTTTTTCCAGGTTGTTGTGCCCTTTTGTTTTTGTGCAACTGGAGCTTCATTAGTTTGTTGCTGCATGCACAATTTCCAACGGCTGCTTTGAAGACATGTTAATTATAGTAATGATTTCCAGCTCATTTACTAGTCATTGCCTATTTTCTTGCAGGGGAAAAGTGGAAGTAAGAGCTTGCCCAAACCACTGATCAGTGAACAGTAAAGCCTTAAGTAAAATCTGAATCTGGAATGTATTTATTTTTTCCTCTAGTGAATTTTGCCAGAAGCCATCATTTTTCCAAGGCCTACGCAAGTAACTGCTTAATGCAAACACTAGCACTCCAGATCACTTCACACATTAGTACTAGGGGAAGCATTTAACCATCAGAGGTAGAAAGAAAATCATATTAGGTAGAACACATTCATTTGCTGAAAGCTAAATAGGTTGTTATATGCAAGCACACAGTTACAGTACTTTCCCTTTAAACTTGTGAACAGGCCTTTGGACTCACTCAACTCCTCATTTCATCATCACAACCATCAGTGGTTTCACTGTAGAAACTCCAACAACAACTCCCTGTTTTAGGGCCTAAGTCTGTGAGGTGCTACGTACCTCCTGGAAAATACTGACTACCCTCAGCTGCTGGCAAAGTCAGCCCCAACAGGATCAGGCCATTGGCCAGGATTTATCTAGGAAAATGTAGATATGTTTTCAAACAGAAAGCACAAGATACTAATTTGTGTGTCCATAATGGGTAAGTGCGTGTGTTATTATCCATTTGCACATGCAATTAATCAGTCTGCATGAACAAATACATGCTCGCATGTGCATGTACATATTTTATGGCCACAACCTTGGTGTCTGTGCTTGAATTTGCCCTGAATATTACTTTAATTCCCCTGATTACGTAATTATATTTGGCCCACACAGCATAATTCCTCCAGAGTCAATCAGAACTAATGGACAATGGAAAAGTCATATCTATGTCAGATACTTTCATTCCTACTTAAATTGTTGAATCTTTCCCTAGTCTGATGTACACACTGCACAAAGCAGAAACCTCCTTCCCCACGTGACCTGCACAAAACAGAAGTCCACACATGAAATCCACCCCATTTCCCTGCTCCCAGATGTCTTAAGGAATGAAAACACTGGAGATGAAGTAAGTCAAACAATACATCTTCAGTGGGGTAACCTTACTATATTCAGATATTCAAGAATCTGTATAACAGCTGACCCTTTGTTTTTATCACTGATGTACAATGCCTCAATAAATTGTTTCATTTTAATTAATTATAGAGAACCAGCAGCTGATGAGTGATTCTGATCACATATTATACTTTCTTTTTTTCTACACCCATTAGGATAGAACAAACACGTTAGTCAAATGTATCTCTTATGAAAAACTTCAGAGCCAGAGATGGCCTATTTTTGAATACTCGTTATGATGACAGATCTCTTGCTGGGAAATTAGGGGGAATCCTTCTCAATCTCAGATTGGATGACCCTGAAATGATTTTCGTTTCAGAGCAAGTCAGGGCTTGTCTTCACTACCCGCTTGGATCGGCGGGTAGAAATCAATCTCTCGGGGATCGAATTATCGCGTCTCGTCGGGACGCGACAATCGATCCCCGAATCGACGCGAGTACTCCACCAGCCCAGGTAGGAGTAAGCGCCGTCGACGGGGGAGCCACGGCGGTCGATTTGCCGCTGTCCTCACAGCGGGGTAAGTCGGATCGGATACGTTGAATTCAGCTACACTATTCGCGTAGCTGAATTTGCGTATCTTAAATCGATCCCCCCCCCCAGTGTAGACCTAGCCTCAGTTTCTATCTGAGAAATCTGATTGCTTTCAATAAACAAAGCATTCAGAATGGTAATTCAAGGGAAGAAGCCAGTGCCTGAGATGTTCTGAAGGAATAACATATTAGTGAAACATAACTTTGACACTATACAGGTCTTGCATTTAATGGAGTACATCATTTATTTAGGGTCTTTTTCAAATTAAGGAAAATGCTCAGTGAGGTAGCTCGTACAGTATAAATTTTTCTGATGGCTTATTTGCTACAGATCTTGTAACTGAGAGAAGCAGTTTTTAGAAATAAATCTAGATTATTTCATCCATTGTTAAAAATCTTTTTAGGATTTGCTTCTGCTATTCTGCTGCTGCTAAGTGAATCTCTAAGATTTTGGAGATTCATTCTTGAGAAGAATCCAAAAGTTTGAGTACTCATCTTTGTCTGGACATTACACAAAATCAGATTTTCTTAAGAGATCGCCAGTACTTCCTAATTTTGACCATGCCAGAAATACCTCAAGGACAGTAGCCTCTTTTGAGGATTTTGGGACATCTGCTTCTGGTTCCTGAATGAAGACAAGGAGGGTTTTAATAACAAAAAAATGTTAGACAAAATGAATGACTTTTGGAACCTCAAAAGTAGTTAATTTCATTTGGAATGTTGGTAGAAGGTTTGTAGCAGTTCATCATTTTTATCTAAATGGTGGTTTGGAGAGAGCAGTTATCCTTCCTCAACATCCCTCCCTCCCTCCTCCTGCCAGTCACTAGAGACATTTGCAAGGAGGTCAAGTTTTAAAAAGGATTTTTAGAGGCTACCACAAATCCCAGACATTTTTTTCCTATTCCAGCACAACAGTTTTTCTGAAATAAAAATGCATCATTAATAATCAAATGTAAAAATAATTCCTTTAAAAAAGTGTTTTAATTGAAACAAAGCTAATTATGTTTTAACGAACTCATGACCAACTACAGTAGGACTTCAATATTAACTGTTAGTAGTAGAGATTGTATGACACACAGTTGAGCTGTCGCAAATCCATAGGGCAGTGGTACCCATACATATTAGTCAGTCACATTACAGTATAATACTGTAATACTACTTTTTAATAAAGAATTTAATTTCAAAAAATATATATAGGACATAGGGCCAGATTCTTAGCTAGTATCAATCCATGTAGCTCCATTGACTTCAATGGGGTTGCACTAATTTGCACCAGTTGAGAATCTGACCCTGTTTTACTGTATTAATACAGTAAAACTCCTGATTGATTTACTATCTGAAAATAATTCTTAGGCTTTCAGACAATGGTCTGAAAGTAAAGCAGAGGCTACCAATCGCTCACTTGAAACTTATGTTCACTGCTCTGTTACCTCATTAGTGGATTTGCCTCCTCTCTTTTTAATATCCCCTTTTTCTATTACAGCTGTTCAGGTATGTTAGCTATTAACTAATTTCTATAGTACTTATTCCATCCAAATCCCAAAGCAGGTTGGTGTGAGTAGTTTGATAATGCAGTACTGCTTCTGAGAAGGGTGGATTGAGTGCTTTTCAGACATCTTGACAAAAGAAAAGGTACACTCCCAGACAGATTGTTAAACTATCTCTTATTATACAAGAAAAATGTTGCAGTGTGCTTTATCCTCCTTCCATATAGATTTTCTTCCTCAGTTTGGAAAACAGTCGTCATCTAAATGATAAAACAACTGTAACGTTATCCATGAGTTCCCACCTGCAGTGAAATTCTGTGCCAAGCTATGCAATTTGACTAGGGACAAATTTCAGTTTGGGACATAGAAAAAGAATCCAGATGAAACACTGAAAACTGAAATTTGAGTAGGAACATTAAATGAGACTGGTGGGTGGGTTGGAAGAAATGTACTTTTCTTCAGCAAGAAGGCTGTTGATCGCAGATGAAAATGAGGTGCATTTCTTTCATAAGGTGGCTCAGTTACAACCCATTCCATATGAGCACAAAGAACTGTCTATAAAATGATGGCCTCATTAGATCAACTCAATATTAGGATGGTGTCAAATATGGAGTTCTATGATGACATGCCCTGGGAACATCTCATGTGGTAATAATCCTGATCTACCTGCTAATTCACGTATTATTGGTCTAGTAGTCTCTATGTATGTGTCCCTATCAAAGCTACCCTCTGGCTTAGTCATAATTCACTGTAATAGCTTTCAGTTGAAAATTGTACTGTATAATCTCTAAAGTAAACATTAATTGGGAGGTATCACAGGGTCAAAATAAATTTACTGAAACTGGATTGAGATGTTACTTACAGTGTATTCACTAGAATCACAGCGAGACCCTGCCCATGAAGCTAATGTACATAGGATAGGGTGAGGTATTGATGGAAGAAGGTGAGGCGAAAGCAGAGCTGTAATAAATTCATGCCAATTAGGGTGTTGCACTTAAGAATAGCACACATGGAAGCTGTTTGTGCTGATTTATAAGGGAGTCTGTGAGTGATTTACTGCCTTTGAAGGGCTTTGGCACTCAGGTCTCTATTTATTTGTGTTTATCATCTGTCTTTGTCTGTTCCTGCCCTCTGTTTACCTCCAAGCTCTTTGTTCACTTGTTTTACATTATTCTTTAGCTAAAGATGGTTTCCCCTCTGTAATGATTCTGGGATTGTTCCTTGGGTGAGAACAGTCTGATGGTGAAACAGGGAGAAGGGAGAAGAGTAATAGTTTTGTCAGGGCAGGATGTATTCTTAATGGCTACAAGAAGAACAGGAGTACTTGTGGCACCTTAGAGACTAACAAATTTA
>NW_020664471.1:5606793-5616397 GCF_002925995.2 Terrapene triunguis
TTGCAGATACAGACTAACACGGCTGCTACTCTGAAACCTGTCATTATTAATGGCTACAGGAACTGCAGCCTTATTTTGGAAGCTGCGTGTGTTTTTACCCCTAGGGTGCACTAAGAATTTCAGCTTGTATCTACTGGCAGGTGATTGTGGAGCTCTGACTATGGATACATGCTCTCCATCATCTGATCTATGAATCATTTTGTACAAAGTTTTGGACTATTTTAAGTTGAAACACTTGAACAACTTTATATGAAAACAAGAGAGAATAATAAAGCTGTTCCTTTAGAAAGCATGAGGAATGATACTGGATTACACATACAAAAATTGTTGATGACTCAATTAAAGGTAATTTAGAAGCATGGTCAAATAATTTAACCGGAATGTGACCTGCCTTGAAAGTATTGATTATCTCATTGACATTTTCATCACATTTTAAGGGACACATTTTTTTGAGAGTCTGAGCAACTTTGTGCCTGCAGCACTTTCTCCTGAGAGGAGCAAGGAGAGATGAAGGGCCCACAGTTCCTCCCCATTGGGACTGGTCAGAATGCTTCCCAATATACCAGTAACCAGTGTCTGTCCCTCCATACTTAAGCTGCTGAGGGGACCATTTTACAGAAGGGGAGATTCATGGTTTTTGAACTTTTGGGGTTAGCAACAGTAGGTTATGAGCAAGAAAGAGGAAAGTCTAATAATGGAAAATATCAGTCAACCTTAACTGTAGGTGTTACTACCTGTGCCGTCTATAATACAAGCAGACCAAATCCCATTCACATTCAACACAGTTGGAAGCAGACAGCAGGGCTGGCGCTTTGACTGTGAGGTCAATGGAAATGCACTACTCTTGCTGGCCAGCAGCACCTTAGAACTGTTGCTCTTATCAGTGTGGTACCACAGTGCTGATGATTTCATCTCTCCAGGATGTTCTGTCAGGGCCAATCCCTGCTCCTTAGTGTCTTAGGTTCAGGCTGGACCAAGAAAAGGAGCAGTCAACAAGCCCTTCCTCTGTTTGATCACTAGTGATATAGAAATACTGGGAGGAGCCGAAAGGGGAATTTAGCATAGGGAAATATGGTCACCCTAACTAAGACCAAATGACACATTTGCATATAGCACTTCCTGATGATGCTGGGAGCTTCCCTCCAAACCCCCAAATTTCAGTTAATTCATGCTGTGTCCCCTTAGCTCCACATATACCTAACCCTAGCCCAGATATTACTTATGCAGCTTCCAACCCCACATAAATTCTGAGCTCCTCATCTTCACATCAATCAATTTCAAGTTGGGACCTAAATTTGGCAGGAGTCCAGCATGTCACCTTGGTGCCTTTTATTGTCCCTGTGAAAACCGGCACAAATTGGGTCAAATTATGATGCATCTCTGAAAAATCTCAGTTTGCAGATGCTCAGTGGAACCTTTTAAAGTTTGGAAGCTAAATTCTTCAAAGATTCCATCTACAGTGTGTGTGCTCCCTCCTCAAGCAGCTACTACTATATGCCAGCCTGGACAGTGAATGCCCCATCCACACAGAGCAAGTGAGCATGCTCAGTCTAGGCCCTGGCTGAAGGGACTGACATGATTTCACTGCAAGTATTGTTCTTCACTGCCAAGACTGCTGTGGGGCAGCGCACAGGACCCAAGAGAAGGAAATTGCTGTGAATGAGGCAGAAGTCCTATGGAAAAAATAGTATGCGATCACATAATTAAAGACTTTCTCATAATGCATATGCACAAGGGGACTGAATTAAGGTTGCAAAGGCAACCTTAATTCTGGCATTTCTTAACTTTTGAGTGCTTCACATTGCAACTTTAACATTCTTTTTATGTAGTTTATTAAAATGTAATATACACTTAGGGTCACACTGTCCAAATTAGCTATGTGTGCAAAAAAGAGAAGCGTAGCCAGAGGATGGGTTGATTCATTGTGTCCTTTGAACAAACCTTCACCCAAAGGGGATGGTTGAAGCTGGTGGAGTCTCCACTTTGCCCTATACTCCTGTGGAAGGTGTGTGGGAGGCTAATCCATCTCTGAGGCAGCCTGGAAGGGATATATATCTTCCTACTCCTGCCCCAGTCCCAAATATGCCAAACACCCAGCCCTGGGAACAGGATTTGTCCCCTAGTTACTACTAACTTCTACATGTTTCTCTGATCCCAGTTGTAGATATAATTTTGAATATATCTAAAGGTTCCAAATTTAGGGAGCAGGACTATATTTTCCTGGCAGTATGTGGGAGTGAAAGACAAATATGTGGGAGTGAAAGACAAATAAAAAGCCCTCATTATGCCAAAGACCCAAATTTATTATGCCGCATGATACAGTTACTCTTCGGAACTTTAATATGCATGCACATAACAGCACTATGAATGTGCAAAAGTCACATTGGTTTCAATCATAGCAGCACACCCTTTTTTGTTAGTGTTAGGCAGACTCTAAACTTCAGCTGAATCTACAACGCTAAAAAAATTAATTTCTTTCATTTTCTTTTTTTACGGCTGGCCATTAAAGAAATTCTGAAAATAGAATGTATTTTGAAAGTTCCTTTAAGTGCTGCTTTCATCAATCTTTATTATTTATTGGTTCAAGTCAGATGACACATCTGAGCTACTTTATAGCTGGAGGTGTGGCTGATGGGCTGCTTGCCCTAGTTGACCTTGTCAAGGGCAAACATAGTTTAAAGTTGTTTATAAACTATAAATTTCATGGCAAAGAATGATGTGAAAATAAATCCAGCGTAGTCCTGAAATGATTAAAAGAAGTACATTGTGTAAACAGGATACTGCAGTGGGTAAGTCTCTAAAAAGTGTGATTCTACAGAGAGCTCCAAAGTCTGTTCTGAGGCAATGTGTGTCGCAAGCTGATCATTAAAAATGATCTTGGTCTTTGGATTTCTTGGTGTGAATGGCAATAATTTCATGGGTAACAGCCATGGCATTTAACAGTGGAGTTACTGGGAGATGTTGATGCTTACCATTTTGAAGAAATATGAGGTGAATGTGAATTCTGCAAGTAATTGAAAAAAACAATTTAAAATGATCAGAAGAATGGACTGTGTTCTTTAAACCCAGGGGTCTAAATTCATGCAGCTTCCATTCCCTCAGCCCAGACTGGAATGGTTAGCACATTCAAAGCAGAATTAGGTCCCTTTAAGTGCTGTTAGATATTTATCATTTAGTGGTATTGTTTTCAGAGAAACGTTTCTTGCATTGGGGATACATTCTGCCCTTAGATATAGCTGCCCCTATTAATTTTCTGCAAATGCATCTTGAAGGGCAGATTTTGATCTTAGTGTATATATAGTTAATATATTTGAATATGTATTATAATAATTATATAGTTACTGTGGCGGAGGCTAGATATTACGGCGATGAGCTCTATATACATATCTAAGACAGAGAGGATGGTACAAGACATATAACAAAGATCAACTGATAACAAAGAAAAGGTAACTTTAGAGTATCAGGAAAAACTACTTGAGAGATTTAATTCTGGAATTCCTTCAAAGAAAAGAGTATCAGTCCCATCAGACACTTACAATTGACTAGACACACACTAGAGGGACGTGCCCTGGCATGTGGATGAAGCTAATAATCTTATTCCATCTCCATACAAATTGCTGTAAAGATCACAGAATCTTTTAAAATGTGAGGTTACATAGCCTAAAACAATTGTGGAACGACATACAAAATGTTCAGTATAAGCAAACAGAAACCACCACAGTGAGATACATTTACTTGTTAAAATGTGCACTAGCATTTCAGGGTCATGCTAAGTTCTAAGAAAAGAAAAAAATCAAACAATCTATAGAAGATTACACACTCCTGATAGCCTCAAGTCTTCCACATTGACAGCTCTTCATTCTCTATTATGTTCAATGAACTTTTTGAAAAAATGTTAGGCTGTCGCCTGGACACTGCTCTTCGAGGTTTGTCTAAATGGCATATTTACATCCCCTATCTTTCCCCAATACAGTCATCTATATTTACCTTATACAGAGACCAGGTTGTAAAAGCCTGACCCCACTGAAGTCAATGGCAAAGCCCTCACTGACTTCAAGGGGGCCAGGATTTCACCGTAGAAATGGGATTGAATTGAAAAGTCTGGCTATGGATTTGGATCCAAATCCAAAACTTCCTTAAAGTCGTCTGATGCCCTTGGATTCTTCCTATGTTTCAGAGAAGCCTTAGTTGCAAAATCAGGTTTCTGGATCCAAATTTCCCCGGAGTTCAGGGGAATTAGAATCTGGACTTCTAATTAAGGCTGATTCCTGTTCTTATTAAGCATACATTTCCCCATATGCTTATTAATGATATTCTTCCCATCCGTTCAAGATATTTTGTTAATAGCACTTTATCCATTGAAGAGTGTCCACACCCCTCTGAGTGAATCCAGGGAACATACTTCATAATGGAAGATAACATCATATTTAATTAATTACAGAGACTCTCACCAAGACAAAACAAACTATATTAAATTTCTATTTCTGATTCAGTACTAAGTAGATTTCTCTCTAGCACAAATTAAGAAAAAATTCAAGTGAATGCTTGTACTAAATTTGCATTTCAAATAGAAACTTTAAAGGGATTCTGCCAGATCAAATTTAACCCAGAACTTAATCTTTATGAAAATAAGCTTTTTCAAAATCTGAGACCAAGAAAAATGCTTCCACAATTTTTTCTAATTCCAAATAAACAAATTTTCTAAATGTAGTTTGCAATCAAAGCATTACAGGCTTATGTTAATGCATGAGAATCAGAAACAGAAATGGACTAGAAACTGACTGTAATCACAAATTAAACTGAATAAGGACCAGATTGTGAGCTGCTTAACTGACACACACAACCCCCTTAATGCCTTGTGCTAGCTAAGCATATCACAGGTGGTGGTGCAAGATTTTACACTGGGGATTCCATTTCCTTTCCATGTGCAAGTGGGTAGGGAGTAGGTAGATTCTTATGAGATTGCTAAATGGATCTATTTAGAAGCCTCACTATTTAACTGCAGTTGCAAATTAAGTCTTTGGACATCTAAATAAGTGTAACTGCAGTCATAATTAAAAGCACCCACAATATTGGAGACCAAGTCAAAGCCTGGTTTAAGATCGCAGGTTAAATCACTTTTAAGACAAAACAGAGTATTCAGGGACAGGAAAGTGATAATTTCTTGCTACACTTCTCAGTCTGGCAGAGTTCAAATTGCCTTCAGTCAGGATCTTAAGGAGCAAAGGGAACAATGTGAGAGTCCTCTGACTGAGATTTGATAGAACTCCATGTTGGCGAAAGGATGAATGACAAGAGGACAAGGAGACTAAACAGCCACATGGAAATGAAGAAAGCAAAAGGCAGAAAACAGCAATAAATCTAGCTAGGAAGGTTTGAGGAATTTTCCTGTTCACTGTAGTTCTTGCATTTTGTTCTTCAGATAACATTTTAATATGCTAATTTGATTAGCAAATGTCTGCAAAACTGAATACAAGACCATGCTCCATGCCATGTACCTCTGAAATCAATTGGAGGACTCGAACCAACCACTACATTAATTAGCTATACCCTTTCCTTATCCAGCTACTGATGTACCAGTTTGTAAGCAGCATAATATTAGGATTTTAACCAGAGATAGGCACAAGCCAAAATCTCATACCTGAACACACTCAAATTTTAAAGGGAGGGGGGAGGGAGTCAGCTATCTGAACTTCATGACAGATGTTCTATTTCTACCCTCAGCCAAATTAAACCCTAGGAATGATCACCACCAACCTTTGGGGTATGGGATTTCATAATACAAATACAAATTGGAAAGTTGCAACTCAGGCCTCTTCTAAAAGCCAGATTCTGATACCCTTTACTCACTCTGAGTAGTAACTCCATAAGTAGTCCCACTGAAATCAATGGAACTATCTGAGGTGTCAGATACTACTCAGTATGAGTAAGGGTGTTGGAATCTGGCCCTAACTGAATAGTGGCAAAGTAACCTCCACCCCCACCTGTGGAGGTATCTGATAGTTTTCTTTAGCAGACAATCAGAGAGGCAGGTGCTGCACTTCTGAACTCTGAGGGACCAGACTGAATGTTTTTTTTTTAAAGGAAAAAAACCCTCGAGGACAAAAGGATGTGATGCATGATATCCCTCTAGCTTAACTGCTCCAAAACATTTTTTAGCAAACACATAATCGAAGAACCACCCACCCAAACAGACACTGATCTGACTAGATGAAGTGGTATTACAGTGTAATGCCTTTTCCTTTAGTAATTGTTTTTATGATCAGGAGAGTTGCCAGTTTATTAAAGAACGGTTCCTTTATTTCCACTCTGGAATTACCAAACACTTTTATAAATGATATACTGATGACAGTATGGGAGCTCTTTCTTGCTTTAAGGAAATGCTACAACGTAGGTAGTTTTAATGTCATCTTCAGTTCCCTTACTTCAGTACTTCTATTCCCTGTTGTACACGAGCTTTTGGTGGCTTGGAACATAAGGATCTACATCTGCAATATGCTGCATGTATTAATATAAACATAGAGATCTCTCTCTCGCTCTCTGCACATGTAATGATAATAAGAGAACACTGTTAATTCTTTGCCTCACAATCATGCCACGCTCTCAAGCTCTCAGAAGGGCTTTACAAACTTTCCTTCCATCATCCTTGTTAATTAGGTATGCTCGAGTACATTCATTTTGCTGGTGATGAAACTCAGCCACAGAAAGTTTAAGTGGTTTGCCAAGGACACAGAACAAGTCAGTAGTGGAGCCAATGTTATTCTGAACTCTAATTGCTCTAACCATTATAAATACCTCCTCTCTTCCAGTTCAAATGTATTCAGAACATTCTGCATTGGAGCTTCTTCAGGAATCTAGAGGTTGCTGGATTTATTATGCCCAGGCTCGGTATTGGCATAAGGTAGTGTATCTGTGATGCAGAGTAATCTGAGCAATTTGGGCAGCATCCTATGTCCTTACTGCGAGCAAAATTCTCACGGACTTCAGTGTGTTCAGAAATTAGGTCCTATCTTGGCAATTTCTGGAGAAAAATTTTGGACAAGTACTTAAATTCTCCTCTTTCCTTTTGGTTTTTTTAAAAAAGATATTGTTCTGGCTTTATTGGCGAAGCACACTCCCTTGCAGATTGGAGATGAGGATTAAAATTCTTCTATGCTTTTCAAGCTTCTAATGGCCAGGCAGCAGCAGCTCCTACTGTGTCAGCTACCCATCTATTCAATACTTTAAATTCCTCCTGTGTTACCTACAATATCTCTTACTGTACGAGTGTCTACGGAAATATCTATTGAAATATTTTGCATAAGAAACAGCATTTTAGCATTAGGGACTCAGTAATATTGAAACTGAAAGATTTGCACTGACTTTGGATTGAGCCCTTAGTGAGGAAAAACTTGAAATGATTCCAAGGAGCACTTTGCTGATTGCTATAAGGGATTCTTCAAAGCATATTGAAGTCATGGAAAGATTCATGGTGACTTCAGTGGGCTTTGAGTTAGGCCCCAACTGTCCCAAAAGTTATGTCCCCAAAGTGTGCCAAATTTAAAGGCAAGTTTAGTTTTGTCTATTCTATTTGGTTTCTTAAACCACCCTCATTCTTGTAGCAACTAAGGGTATATCTACACTACGAGAGTAGTTCAATTTTACTTAAATCGAATTAGTGGAACCGATATTACAAAGTCAAACGTGTGCATCCACACTACGAACAGTAATTCGACTTTGTGAGTCCACACTAACGGGGCAAGCGTCGACATTGGAAGCGGTGCACTGTGGGCAGCTATCCCACAGTTCCCGCAGTCCCTGCTGCCCATTGGAATTCTGGGTCGAGCTCCCAATGCCTGCTGGGGAAAAAATGTGTCGAGGGTGGTTTTGGGTAACTGTCGTCATTCAACCATCACTCCTGCCCTCCCTCCCTGAAAGCACCGGCGGGCAATCAGTTTGCGCACTTTTCTGGTAAGTGACAGTGCGGACGCCACAGCACTGCGAGCATGGAGCCCGCTGTGACCATCACTGCAGTTATGGCCGTTGTCAACACCTCGCACCTTATCATCCACCTTTTTCAGAGGCAGATGCTGAGAAATCGGGTGAGGAGGCTACGGCAGCGTGGTGAGGACATTAAGTCTGAGAGTGGCACAGACCTCTCGCAAAGCACGGGACCCCGCGCCGTGGACATCATGGTGGCAATGGGTCATGTTGATGCTGTGGAACGGCGATTCTGGGCCCGGGAAACAAGCACGGACTGGTGGGACCGCATAGTGCTGCACGTCTGGGATGAATCACAGTGGCTGCGAAACTTTCACATGCGTAAGGGAACTTTCCTTGAACTTTGTGAGTTGCTGTCCCCTGCCCTGAAGCGCAAGGACACCCGGATGCGAGCAGCCCTGACTGTCCAGAAGCGAGTGGCCATAGCCCTCTGGAAGCTTGCAACGCCAGACAGCTACCGGTCAGTCGCGAACCACTTTGGCGTGGGCAAATCTATCGTGGGAGTAGCTGTGATGCAAGTAGCCAACGCAATCGTTGAGCTACTGCTCTCAAAGGTAGTGACCCTGGGAAACGTGCAGGTCATCATAGGTGGCTTCGCCACGATGGGATTCCCAAACTGCGGTGGGGCTATAGATGGAACTCACATCCCTATCCTGGGACCGGAGCACCAGGCCAGCCAGTACATTAACAGAAAGGGCTACTTTTCAATGGTGCTGCAAGCACTGGTGGACCATAGGGGACGTTTTACCAACATCAATGTCGGATGGCCGGGCAAGGTTCATGACGTTCGTGTTTTCAGGAACTCTGGTCCGTTTAGACGGCTGCAGAAAGGTATTTACTTCCCGGACCACAAAATAACTGTTGGGGATGTGGAGATGCCTATAGTGATCCTCGGGGACCCAGCCTACCTGCTAATGCCCTGGCTCATGAAGCCCTATACAAGCGCCCTGGACAGTGAAAAAGAACTCTTCAACTACCGACTGAGCAAGTGCAGAATGGTGGTGGAGTGTGCTTTTGGACATCTCAAGGGGAGATGGAGAAGCTTACTGACTCGCTCTGATCTCAGCGAAACCAATATCCCCATTGTTATTGCAGCTTGCTGTGAGCTCCACAATCTCTGTGAGAGCAAGGGGGAGACGTTTATGGCGGGGTGGGAGGTTGAGGCACATCGCCTGGCTGCTGATTACGCCCAGCCAGACAGCCAGGCGATTAGAAGAGCCCAGCGGGACGCGCTGTGCATCCGGGAGGCTTTGAAAGCTAGGTTCCACAGTGAGCAGGGTAACCTGTGACTATTAAGTTTGTTTAAAGAGAAGCTGAACCTGCCACCGTTTCTTTACCCAGTTAATGGTGACTATCCTCTCCAGTTACATACCCCCTTCACCCCATTTCCCCCCTTCCAACACACCTTTAAAAATAAAATAAATGGAACTTTGTTCATTAAGACCGTTTTCTTTATTAAGGGTTTCGTGGTAAAGGGTTGAAACTGGGACGCAGACTGTGGTGGGGAGTGGGTGTAGTGATGGAAAGGACGCTTCTAAACTCGAGGAATGACAGGCTCCTGCTCCTAGAGCGGTCCGCAGTGGTGGACTGGTTGTTTCAACGGAGCCTGCCACCCCTCCTTTTC
>NW_020664471.1:5616497-5682107 GCF_002925995.2 Terrapene triunguis
GGGGGAGGACGGTTACAGATCCCCTGCTGCGTGGCTCTGCATCCAGGCTAAGGACCGCAGCATAAGATCTGTAACCGCCCTCCCCCGCCACAAACTCACATAGCCCCCCCACACAGAACATGAAAACCACCTCCCAGACTGACCAGGGTGCCTAGTGACTGCAATGTGTGTGTGACCTGCTGCTGAACCTGCCCCCGTGTCTGTACCCTGGTAAAGGTGACTGTCCTCTCCAATTCCCAACCCCCTTTACCCCCTTCAGACACACTCTCCTCTAAAAGAACCGGACGGAAACAGTAATTAAAAGAAACGTATTTTTTTATTAACAACTGCACAGGTAGGGGATGACACTGGGACGGGGGCTTGGGTGAGGTGCTTTTGGACTGAAGTAAAGGACTAATCAAAACTTTGGGAATGAGAGCCGTCTGGTACTTGAGCAGTCTGCAGGGGTGGAGTGACTGTTTTCACGGCCCCTGCCGCCCCTCCTTCTTTGGACTTTGGGTGAGGGGGGGATGGGACTTTGTGGCAGGGGAGGGCGGCTAGAGATAGACTGCAGCGGGGCTCTGTCCTCCTGCCTCCGGTCCTGCAGAACATCTACAAGGCGCCGGAGCGTGTCCGTTTGCTTCCTCATTAGTCCAAGCAGCGTTTGAGTCGCCTGCTGGTCTTCCTGCCACCACCTGTCCTCCCGTTCGCTGTGTGATCGCTGGTATTGCAACATGCTCTCCCTCCACTGGGTCTGCTGTGCCGCCTCGGCTCAGGAGCAGCCCATAAGTTCGGAGAACATCTCGTCCCGTGTCCTTCTCTTACGGCGCCTAATCTGCGCCAGCCTCTGGGAAGGGGATGCCGGGGTAGGTCGGGAGACACTCGCAGCTGTGGGATGGGAAAAAGGGAGTGAATTCCTCACAAAGATACATTTTTGTGAACAATGAACATAGTCTTTCTCTGTGAACAAGACCATGCACAGCACCTATCACATGCGCACTCAGGACAAGGTCGAATTTTCAGCCTTCCCATTCACTGCTGGGGTCTTGGAGTACAGATCACACAAGCGGGGCAGGACAGCGGAATTCGGGTAGCTGGAGGACATGGTAAGCCATAGACTTTTGGCTGCTGAAAGCTCAATTTATAGCAGTGCCCTGCTTTCACGTTCAAAGCAATGCCCCTAGCGTTGGTCAGTTCCTGCTGCCGGCAATGCGGCCAGCATGAACTCAGCCCCTGTCCCACCCCCCTCGCGGCTGTCCCCGGGAAAGATCCCTGTATGCTGCCCCTGTCCCACCTCCACAGCGTGGCTGTAAACCGCCGGTTACACTTATGTAAAGGAACAGGCAATCAGTCCCAATACTAACATTCCCCTAATTTAAAGCAGGTCACCATGAGTGATATCACTCTGATGAGGATTTCGGACACCGAGAAAGACCGCATGCTGCGTGAATGCCAGCAAAAACCAGGCCGTATGCGGCCATGCTGTGCGAGGCACTGATCCCAGAGTACTTGCCGATAGCCTGGCGCGGAAAAGTTTCCTACCATGGAGGACGCAATAAGGCCGCTCTCCCCAGGAACCTGATGCAAAGGCTTTCAAATTACCTCCAGGAGAGCTTCGTGGAGATGTCCCAGGAGGATTTCAGCTCTATCCCCGGACATATTGACCTAATTTTCCAGTAGCTGCACTGGCAAGGACTAAAAAATAGAGCGCCTAGGGCAAACTAATCATGAGAAACCGGACATTTTGAGATACTTTTGCAGTAGTTGCACTGGCAAGGACTAAACAGTAAAGCGCCTAGGGCAAAGTAATCATGAAAAACCCATTGTTAATATTCCATTCCTGTTCTGTTCCAAATAAATGTTTACATGTTTAAAACACTTACCGACTGATCCTTCCCCTGATTCAAGGTCACGGTTAACGCCTTGGGAGGGTTGGTAGAGGATCTCTGTGAGGGTGATGAAGAGATCCTGGCTGTTGGGGAAATCAGCGTTGTAAGCGCTGTTGACTGCCTCGTCCTCCTCATCTCCTTCCTCATCTTCCCCGTCCGCGAACATCTCCGAGGAAGCGGCCGTCGACAATACCCCATCGTCAGAGTCCACGGTCAGTGGTGGGGTAGTGGTGGCGGCCGCACCTACAATGCAGTGCAGTGCCTCGTAGAAACGGCATGTCTGGGGCTGGGATCCAGAGCGTCCATTTGCCGCTTTGGTCTTCTGGTAGCCTTGTCTCAGGTCCTTGATTTTCACGCGGCACTGCGTTGCATCCTGGCTGTATCCTCTCTCCGTCATGGCTTTGGAGATCTTCTCGTAGATCTTCGCATTCCGTTTTTTCTATCACAGCTCCGAAAGCACGGACTCATAGCCCCACACAGCGATCAGATCCAAGACTTCCTGATCAGTCCATGCTGGGGCCCTCTTTCTATTCTGCGATTGCATGGTCACCTCTGCTGGAGAGCTCTGCATCGTTGCCAGTGCTGCTGAGCTCGCCACGATGTCCAAACAGGAAGTGAGATTCAAACTGGCCAGACAAGAAAAGGAATTCAAATTTTCCCGGGTCATTTCCTGTGTGGCTGGTCAGAGCATCTGAGCTTGGACTGCTGTCCAGAGTGTCAACAGAGTGGTGCACTGTGGGATAGCTCCTGGAGCTATTAGCGTCGAATTCCATCCACACCTACCCAAATTCGATATGGCCATGTCGAATTTAGCGCTACTCCCCTCGTCGGGGAGGAGTACAGAAATCGATTTAAAGAGATCTCTATGTCGAACTAAATAGCTTCGTTGTGTGGACGGGTGCAGGGTTAATTCGATTTAACGCTGCTAAATTCGACATAATCTCCTAGTGTAGACCAGGCCTAAGTTCTTTCTAGTAGTGAATTAAGCGATGTGACAAACATTGGTCATGTACGGTTTGTTCTTTCTCTCATCCTCTTCCCAGAGAGAGAATTGTGTATGCCATGGAATGGCT
Source organism: Terrapene triunguis (assembly GCF_002925995.2). Lineage (NCBI taxonomy): Eukaryota > Metazoa > Chordata > Testudines > Emydidae > Terrapene > Terrapene triunguis. The sequence continues at coordinate 5,619,439 of NW_020664471.1, forward strand.
TGTTTTGGTAGGGTTTTGTTTTGGGAGAACTTTTTTTAAAATGTTCTATGACAGAGTTACTGTGCTGCCTGGATATCTGTTTGTGGCACATCCACAGACAGCCCCTAAAGGGAGTGACTCTTTCCAGAGAGGAATGACCCCACTCTCAGGAAGTTGAAGATAGGGGTGTGTGCTTCCTGCAAAAAATCAAAAGTGTTTTGGAGTCAGCAGCACCAGCAGCAGAATAGGAGCAGCCTCTGTCTCCTCTTTTAGTAATAAGTGCATGTTCTGTTGTTACTGAATGTGTCCTTATCCACAGACTCTGCCTGCTTGTGCTATCCCATCAAGAAAGAGACTGAACGCTCACACACCACTGGTGGCAGACTGGGATCAGCACATAGCCTAGGAAGGAAGGAAAACGGTAGATGACAGCGATGAAGAGGGCGACATGTACCAGGGAACCTCAGGAATGGAAAGACTCTGAAAAACACCCATTTTTTTTATGCCTGATCAATTTGCAGGGGCTGAGGATGATTGGAGCGCCTGGATAAGACCCTTTGAACAATCTGAATCAATGGTCTGAGAGAGCGAAGGTGGATTTTTTGGTGCTGCTACTGAAAGGCAGGGCATGGCATGTGTGTGTGTGCCTGCCTCCCCTGGGTACAGACAGATTGCAAAGCCCCGAAAGAGGCACTGGAACAGCAATCTGAGGCTCCTTTACATGAAATTTGGTCTCGGATGGCAAGTGGAGACCAGAAATGCCAGGTCAGAGAAATACTCACAGACTATGGGAATCAGCTCAGGCAGCTAGCAGCAACAGCCTGTGCAGGAATGGACACAGCAGTAAGGATGCCTTAGCATGAAACAACTTCATTGGTAATATAGACAGAAGGGATGGCTGGATACAACTGAGGAGTGCAAAACTGCAAAGGCTTGATGAACCCATCACACTAGCAAATGAACTGGAGCAGATTCACCAGCTGGAAGGGTGTGAGGGAGCAGCACTGAGGCTCTGGGAACACAGAGCTCAGGACACAGCAGTAGGGGAGACAGTGGGGCAAATGGCCAAAGATGGATATAATGGGTAATTGCCAAACATTACATCGATATGGGGTTTTACTGTGGCACAAAACTTAGACTACAGGGCATTGGTTGGGGATAAAACATGCATTACAATTGGAAAATGCATCCCTGTAATTTGCCAGAATGATACCATTGCTGAATATAGGGTAACTGTGGTAGGGATGTAATAATCCCATTAAGGTCAGAGGAGGTAATTCCAGTCCTGGTAACAGGTATAATGTCTCAGACTAGAGACCATTTTGGAGACATCTGGTGGGACATTAGAAAGGTCTGATCGCTGGTGGCACGCTGTCTTGGAACAGCCAGAAACGGAGTGATACTGGGTTGGGTAGCTCATAGAGCACCAGAGTTTTCCCTTGCTCTCAAGAGGAAGGAATAGTAAATAAGAAAGGTGAGAAACCAACAAGTGGCCAAATTATCAGGGTTCAAAGAACAGACCTGATGTTAGCGATGCAGGTGTTGCAAATGCTACATATCAGCTGGTGAGAGACAGGGGTAGAGAAGCACACAGCAGGTGGGTATCAGCCAGGCATTACTAGCCAGGCTGTCGAACAATGGTGTCCAATGTGTGCTGACTGTGTGGCCAGGAAATTGATAGGTCTCATCCCCATAGCAACGAGGATTATGACAAAAGTGACATTTCCTTTTGAAGGGTAGTACACCTGCAAGAAAGGCTGAGCTACCACTTGGACATAAAAACCATGTTTTCATAGTTCCTTCTTTTGATCATTTTGTTACGCGGACTAAAGGACACGTCTTTTTGAAAAAGGAGGAGCAGTGCAGGAGATGTATTGTGCTGGCTGCTAGGTCTGAGGGTGTGGACGTCCACCACAGATAGCCCCTAAAGGATGTGGCTCCCCCCAAAGAAGAAGGGCCTCGTTTTTAGGAAGCTGAGATGAGGTGACGTGTACTTCCTGCCTAGAGGAAAAGCAAAAGTATTGTTTTATTCTTCCAGTTGTAAACACACATTCTGAGCTCCTGCTGGTGTCCTCGCTCCAGGGACTCTGCCTGCTTGTGCTAATCCATCAAGAAGGAGACAGTGAGGTCACACAACAATACACACTGCCATGTTTTTATATTAGAGAAGGCAAGGTTGAAGACTTGCCCCTTGCATTTGGACCTTCTTCTAGGTCCTTCAACATATGTTACACCAACTTTGACTCCATTAGATGTACTTTAAATTCACTCAGACACAATCCCAATTGCTATCAGGTAACTTCCACACTACTCCTCCCCTTTACTTCCCCCACTCCCTCATATACATCACTTGCAGATTTGACCCAGTATTGCTAATCTGTGTGTTCCTCACCTCACTTTACAGGGTAAAGAAAAGTTCTACTCAGCAAATTCTCCCTGGGTGTAATTCCTATGGAAATGAAAGCTTGCATGATCAAGTTCAGTGGTTTTAATCATCTTTCTGTTTATTTCTTTCAACAAAGATTTAAAGTAGACCTGACACAGAAAAAGAGGCAACCAAAAATTATCAGGTTGGACTCACATCTCTGACTAAATGAGGCTCTTTAGACCCCGTACAATAATTATTCTTCAGTTTAGGTATCTTTTTTGGGCATATAGATTATTACAACATGCAGGCAGATGGTATAAATCCTGCATTTATAGGGCTACCAGCTGTCACCCACCAAGCAGCCCAGTCATGCATTGCCATAGCCTGGCATCCAGCTGGATTGCAGAAATTTGCTGTAATTATTGGTGTCAGCCACCAGACATTGCTATGGTCCCTTCTCTGCCAGCCTCCATCGGCCGCTCTAGCTCCTCATGCTCAATCCTAGCTGAAAAGGAGCAACTGGGAAGAACAGTAGGCAACAGCAGCAGTAGTACATGAGGAAAGAAGGTGCCCAGTTGTGGCCTCAGGTTTCCCCAACTTCACCCTTTCCCAGCTTTCCCCAAGATAGACAGCCCTCCTTCCCAAATGCCACCAGGCCCCTCCAGCTTTTAGCTTCCTCCTGACATCTTCACACTGCCCCCACATGACTCTTATCTTCCCCCCCAGAAAACCACCCCCAGCTTCTCTCCCAACATACTTCAGCACCCCAGAATGCCCTAGCACCTTCCAAACACCCCCACACCCACCTGCACTCGCACATCCATCTATCCTAGATGCCCTAGCATTCTTCAACACTCAAATACCCAGCACCCCCATGTCTTCCCACACTCACCCATGTATCCCAGCAGCTCTGGTCATCCTCCCAGCTACCCACTCCCAGCTGCCATGCCATGTCCTACCCCTACCAATGCTTGGGGAAGGGTGTGTTGACCATAAGCTGAAATGTATGGACACGTGCAAATTATTTGCAAATATGCAAATGATCGCATTAAATGTCTTTGTGTAAAATGTCGCATGTAGAGCAGCTCACTAATTGCTGCTATTATGATAGCAACTAAAAACTCTCAGCAGAAATCAGGGCCCCATTGTGCTAGGGACTGTACAAACATTTAAGCACTAATACCACTGTAATGGAAATAAACTTCATCCAGACTCTCCATTGGAAGCTTTATTTTTTAGGGGTCAATATACTGGCCAAAAAAATGTGCTGAAGCTCGTTACTTTACTAAGAAGACTTTTTCTCTTGAACATTCTCATTAAAGTTGTTTTAGTTTAGTTTTGTTTTTGTTTTTTTGTTTTAAAGAGGAGGATTAAAATATTCACTTCAGCAGATGTCTGATGCTTTTTTGACCTCTAATAATAACAAGAAATGTTAGTTTTGAAAAAAAAAATATCCAGGATATTAGTATAAAAGGCAGGCTAAGAACGTTATGTACTTAAAAAATATGGCAAAATAGCTAAGTTAATAACAAGAAAAAATTAATTGCTAGCATAAGTACAAGTTTATAGCCGTTTTAATATGCATTTCTGTATATTAATGTTGTTTCAGGTCCATATTAAGGAACCTTTTCTCCTTTTGATTCTCATTAGGGATATCATACATGCATGATGAAACAAAATAGACCGCTGTGGGGTGACATGTTACATCATATTTTGACAGCTTCAAAATAAATCTGGTCTCCTACTAAAATGACTAAGAATGACTATAGCCCAAAGGTGTGCAACTACAGACTGAGCCATACGAAGAAGTGGGTTGTAGCCCACGAAAGCTTATGCTCTAATAAATTTGTTAGTCTCTAAGGTGCCACAAGTACTCCTGTTCTTTGAGCCATACTGACACCTTGGTTGTGGTGGCAGGAAAGGTAAGGAACAAAGCTTAAATGAAATGATGCTGTAGCAGCCATAAAAACAAAGGACCTCAAGGGACAGAGAAGTCTTAATGAATGGCTTGTTTTTTTCAGCTGAATGTTGCAGAATTAATCCTCTGATCTCACAAGTGAAGCAAGATTGGAATGTGGCAATACTTGTGTGATAAGGGACATCTAGGTGCTGCAAGAAATGAGAGACGATTAGCGTTAAAAATAACATATAGTACTCTAAACGCCAACCATTTAAAAATGAAGAGTCAGGCCCCCCAGAATCATGAAATTGGCTTCAAATTCATGAGATTGACTAAAATGTAGGTTCTTTTTATTTGCCTGTTTTCGAACCTTTCTAACTACTTTTCTTTGCCGTCATTAGGGTTTTTTTGTTTGTTTTGTTTTAGCAAGCAAGCTGAGATTCTCACATAATCCCATGATTCCTGGAGCCACCTCTTTAAGGAAAATACCACATATCATGAGACACAATAAAATCATGGGAGTTGGGGTAGCACAAACAGAGCACTAGACACCTGTAAAGTTCACAGGTCTCCGTTTTCAAACGTGATTATTGATTTTAGGTGCCCAGTTTGAGACACCTTAAAGAAGTCTGATTTTTAAAGGACAAGTGCTCTGCACTTTGTAGAAATCAGACTCTCTTACAGTGTATCAAGCTGGGCACTGAGAGCTTGAGAGAACCAAGGTTTTGAAAATGTAGGCTATGAAATTTTGCACTCCTCAAAGTGTTGCTTAATTGGCAATTTCACTGAAGTGAGTATTTTCACATGCAAGAAGTTTGAATTGTTTAAAGTCTGTATTGTACAATCCATCTTGCTTGGACAACTTTTGCTTAACTTTGAATTAAAAAATGGCCCATTTGGAACCCATTCGTCCCTGAAAAAAAATCACACAATTTAGCAAAAATTCTGCAAGAAGACCTGCTGAATTTGTAAAAGCAAAACAAAACAAAACCACATCTCTGAATTTTGAATAGCTTTACCTTCTGTAATGACTGTCTTGCATGCCTCCATTTAGTGATTTCTGTGTAGAAAGCAATGTGCAAACTTTAACTATTTAACCACTTAAATTCATGACACCTCTATGAGATAGGTAAGAGGATATTGCTAAATGTTAGTGGTGTCAAATTAAGACAGGGAAAATTTCCTGACCATGAGATCTATTAGACTGTGGAATGGTAGCCAAAGAGAATAATAATAATATTAAAGGGACTTAAGCATTGCAGTGCTGAGTGTTGCAATGCCTATATTTTAGCCACCTAGAAAATCACTGGGATTCACAAAGCCTGAGTTAGGTGCTCAGGCTTTCTGTACAATAAATGGAAGGAGATAGGTGCCTTAAAATGGTACTCACAAAAGCAAGTCAGCATGATAGATGGCTCTCCACTTAAGCTAGCCAATGGGAGATGCCAAGAAGAAGAATGTGTCCTTAGCAAATTGATAAACAAATGGAACAAATTGATAAACTAAAAAGTGATAAGTCACCAGGACCAGATGATATTCACCTAGGAGATCTGAAGGAGCTCAAATGTGAAATTGCAGAACTAGTTTGTAACCTATCATTAAATGACTGGAGGATAGCTAATGTGACACCAATTTTTAAAAAGGGCTCCGGAGGTGATCCCGGCAAATACAAGCCTGACTTCAGTACCGGGCAAACTGGTTGAAACTATAGTAAAGAACAAAATTGTCAGACACACAGATGAACATAAATTGTTGGGGAAGAGTCAACATGGTTTTTGTAAAGGGAAATCAGTGTCTCCAATCTACTAGAATTCTTTGAGGGGGTTAACAAGCATGTGGACAAGGGGGATCCAGTGGATATAGTGTACTTAGATGTTCAGAAAGCCTTTGACAAGGTCCCTCACCAAAGATGGATCACTGTTCTATTCATTCCCTCTGGGGCACCTGGCATTGGCCACTGTTGGAAGACAGGATACTGGGCTAGATGGACCTTTGGTCTGACCCAGTATGGCCATTCTTATGTAGCACCACCACTCTCAGGGAGTTTGGCACCTCTCACTGTTTGGAATTCTCAGCTGCAAACTTTTTCTTGGAGAATCTCCCTCATAACATTAAAGCCAGTGGTTAGGATATTCATTTGGGATATGGGAAAGACCTCCTCACCCCCACTCATCTAAGGGGAAGGAGGGATTTGAAGCAGGCTCTGTCACCTCTCAGGTGAGTACCCTAACCATTGAGCTATGGGATATTCTGATGTGGCAATCCCTCAGTTTCTCCTGTTGAAGCTGTTCCATTTTGGATAAGTAAGTAAAAGTCATTGGAGCAGGGGGACTGGCTTTTGGGTTGCTCACAGCCCAAGTAAGTGTTCTAACCAGCAGGTTATGGAGTCATTCTCATGCTTGCATACTCTCTTTCTGTCTCTCGCCCTCACAGGTGAGTTAGGCAGAAGACTGCCTATCTTCCCCCAGTTTGTGTATTACACTGGGGCTTAAGCGTCCAGACCCCTCAAGTGAGGCTGCCGTGTACATGTGCAAAGACAGAAACATAGGCACCTAGGGAAATTTTACTGCAGAAATGTAGGCACCAAGCAAGGTTAGGCACCTATAGGGTTTGGCAATGGCTGAGTGAATCCCCTTGAGGCCTGATTCAGGGATTTACGTGGCTAAAGTGGTGATTAGGCACTTAAATCCTTTGGAAATATAGCCCTATATTTGTATCATCTGAAAGTCTCTCTTTGTATGTTTTACTGCAGTCAAGTGATTTTGAGATGCTGTGCAAGTTTTTGAGGATGAGTTAAAGTAATTCAACCAATAGTTTTATAGATAAGAAAATTTGGATTCAGAAAATCCCAGAACTCAAATATAATTTATGTTAATAATTTACATATGAATAACCTAATAGAGATATAAAGAGCCAGATTACATGAGTCAATCAGTTTTAGAATGTAAACCCTGAGGCATGAGCCCTAGAGAGTAGGAAGCTTGCTATTTACATAGGGAGAAGAGTGATTTTGGTTCTCTGGTAGTTTCAAAAAATTGGAGAGAAAAATTGGTTAGAGTCAAATCAAATCAGAAATATAAAAAAAAAATTAGATGAATTGAAAAAAATCTCTTTCCCTACTAATGACTAGTCATAGTCATAAAGAATGACTATTAATTGTCTTTAAGCCAGAAAAAAAAGAGTGAGAATGGCTCTATATCCTGAGGGCTAGAACATTCTATGAGGCTGTAGAAGACTCAAGTCCAAGCCCTGCTTCTTTGCTTATTTCATTATTTATACAAAGTAGAACCGTTTTAACAGGAGAGATAGTTACATCAGAATATCCTCTAGCCAATTGTCCAGGGCACTGTCCTGGAATGTGGGAGACATGAAGCAGAAGGGGAAATGGAACACAGGTCTCCCACCTACCAAAAAAGTACTATAACCAAGGATCTGAAAGTCATCAGGAGGGCAGCTGTACCTCCTCCTCCTCCAACTGTTCTGACAGTGGTGCCCCAGTCCGCCCAAAAAACTTTGTGGCACAGACTATTCAGCACATTCACAGCACATTTGCAAAATGTTTTGGATTGACCAAAAGTGAATATTTTTTGGTGAATGAACTATTTTTGCCAAAAAATACACTCAGCTTCAGCCCAGACCTGCTTGAGAATTCCAACATCGGTTGGTGAGCAAGCATAAATTGCCAAATAGACCAGGCCTGATTTGCATTTCTGTTATGTGACTGTTTGGGGCATTTTGGTCAAAATTTAGTTAAGTTTTAAGTTTGGGAGTAATACAATATTATTATCCTTCTCAAGTAATGAAAGGCAAGAAAGAACTGCATGAAATGTGTTTGGAATGAGGGGGTCACCCTAACCAAAAGCACAGTCTGGTGTGGTTGGGTAGCAAAGCCCAGATAAAAGCATGAGTGTGAGAGAGAAAATGGAAAAAAGGGTTCCTACTTTTGGGGGGTAGGGGAGGAAGAGAACATGATTTGGGAGTAAAGACTATATGTTGGGTCCTATATGCTACTGGTGTTTTCTGAAGATTTTGCAAAAAGAAGCACAAAGCTGGCAGATAGTGTAGAATTCTGGTGAGGGCTTCCCACTCAGCAATCAGTAAAAGCTGTAATCTCTACTGCTGAGATAAGTAGAAGAGTCTCTGGAGCAGCACTTCCCTGAGGGGTTGTTGGTTGATCTTGCCAAACTTGATCTCTGGAAACCGTGAACAACAAACAGTGAGTAAGGGTATAGCGAAGGATGGGAAGGAGGGAAGTGGTTATTACAGGAACATACCACCTGAGTTTCAGGCTATGGCCAAGACACACTTGGGGGAGGGGGAGTCTTACTTAATAGATATAAACAGATATTGTTGATTAATTATTACTTGCTTTCCCAAGTTTATTCTGTTCCACTTCTGCTCCCAAAAGAGTTTGCTTTGGTTTGTGAAATTGACTCATTGCTTGTATGGGGAAAGTACTGCCTTTCAAAGGTGCCCAGGAGGATATTTAGTTTTTCCAGGCTTCTTGGCTTGAGCTGGTGTTATTTGTTAAGTTTTCAGAAGGAACTCTAAGGTAACTGAACCTGACCCTTTTTGCTGCTGGCAACAGCTTGCAGAAGGAGTACACTAAATAGCTAAAATTATGAAAAGGTAATTCTTTTCCTAATTCACTGCAATAAGATAAGTATTATAAATGGGGCTGGAGGACTTCTAGAATTGATTGATCACAAACTTGGGGTCTGATCCTCTGTTTATTAATTATACTGAACTCCCAATGAAGTCAAAAGTGGGGTTTTGCCTAAGTAAAGAGCACAAGATTTCACCAGTATTTTAACAACTAAAGTCTGAAATAAACATGAGGTTCGTATTTTAAATAGACATAGCATGGACCCAAGTCACAAAGTTCAGATCCGGATTTGGATTCCAAATCATATTTGGGGTGTGTTCGGATCTAGGTTTTTCTGTTGTCCCATCTCTTATTTTTAATAGTTCTCTGGTTCCAGTTTAGTTTTCCAAGGCCTGCAGAGTGGGAAAAATGAAAACAGTATTAAGGAAGATTTGCAGCAAGTCGCTACAATATTAGACCAGTTATAGACTTAGCTTATCACCAGTTGTAAAACATCTTACATCATCAGGGAGCACAGATGATTCACTTTTTGACGGATTACTTTGAGATAATTTGAATAAAAATAGCCAGTAGAAAAAGAAACGTTTCAAGGATTCCAATGCCTGGAGGATTGGACACTTTGATTTCCAAAGCATTGATAACATCCAGCATTGAAGCTTACAAAGTAACAAGTTAAGTCTTGAATGATATGGAAAAGTATAATATACTGCTAGTTAAAAAGCTGCCACAAAACTAGGAAATTACCATTTATATTTATAGTTTTTAACTTCTCCAACAAAAGAGAGTTAATTGGTCAGATAGCTTTGGATTTAGTTTCACAGCCTCTATTGTTCATAATATATGATAGATATGCAAATAGTTTGGGTGAAAATAGAAAAGAAAATGGAAGATGTAATATAAGCAACTAGAATAGATAGTAAAAAGCAACAGAGGGTCCTGTGGCACTTAAGTGAGGTTCTTACCCACGAAAGCTTATGCTCCCAATACTTCTGTTAGTCTTATAGGTGCCACAGGACCCTCTGTTGCTTTTTACAGATTCAGACTAACACGGCTACCCCTCTGATACTAGAATAGATAGTATGTGTTAAATAGGGGTAGTCATGAAGTGTACTGACCAGAAAAAAAGAGTTATGGTTGCAGAAAAATCCTTGACATCATCTGCCCAATGTAGAGGTTAGAAAAAAAAAAGGGGGGGGGGGGAGAGGGAGGGGAAAAAAACCCGAATGTTGGGCTGTAGTAAAATGAAATCCAAATAAAATGATCTTTGTGTACACAGCACATAGTTAGAGCTCATCTAGAATACTGTGCTTATACACCGCTACCCCGATATAACGTGACCCGATATAACACGAATTCAGATATAACGCGGCAAAGCAGCGCTCCGGGGGGGCGGGGCTGCGCACTCCGGCGGATCAAAGCAAGTTCGATATAACGTGGTTTCACCTATAACACGGTACGATTTTTTGGCTCCCGAGGACAGCATTATATCGAGGTAGAGGTGTATTTAATCAGATTTCCATATGTAGGATAGTATTGACCTTGAAAAATGAAGCACCGGGTGACAATTGTAGATGATTTCTCATTTCAAACATATGTGCCATTCACACTTATGAAGGAGGCTGACAAAATGCAATGAAAATGAATTGGTCTTGGTGAAAGGTTGAAAGCAGGAATAAAATGAGCAAAAATGCAACATTGAGGTAAACAGTAAGTTTCAACAAATATTTATGTCAGCTAGTACACATCATAGAATAAATTGCTAAGTAAAGCAATCAAAGCAAGCAGTATCAATAGTATCGGCTGAAGGGCTGCCAGGCATTTGTTGTTTTGGGAGATGGGAATTAAGGCAAAAGAGTAGCAAAACTGGAAGAGGGACTGAGGCAAACTTAGAGGAGACAGGCTTTTAGGGCCAAATACCTTTTTCCTGTCCAGTAATTACTCATGTGCTTTTGATGTAACTTTTCATATTTAAAACCACATTTCACTGCGGCACATAAATGCATTTGAGATTACCTAAATAGTTTGTCTGAGATTTGGAGGGGGAAGGAAGCGAAGATGGACTCAACTTTATTTGATCTCTGATCATTTCATTGCAAAAATTTAAATGTATATATGATTGTAAATAGTTTTGCAGTTGCTGATGTGATCTTGACTGGAAACTCTAAGTGCTGTTGCAATACAAATCATAACTGCTGACATAGAGACAAAGCTGTGGAAATGACCAAAGCCATAATCCTTCAGTGTGTAATGCCCAGGCTCACTCCTGTGCCTGCATGGTCACATATTTAAATCGAAGAACCATGAGCAATGTATTGTAGGATCAAGACTCAGATCTGCATGTTAGGTAAATTTGAATACCACCCTTTGGTGGAATTGATCAAAGGTACATTTAGAGTAGTGAAAAAGTTCATGCAGACTATGGTGAAGAGAAGCTGTAGCAAATGGGGGTGAACAGAAAGGGGAATGGAATGAGGTAATCCTTTAAAGCAAACATAGTTGGTTAAATAATGCCATGAAACTTCCAATTCTCCACAATGGTCAGAGATCAAGCTGTGTTTGTTTATACAGGTTGAAGATTAACCAGTAAGTAAAGTCCTCCCTGATTGTGGGAGGTTTACATTCTCTCTGTTGCTGCTGTTTGCCAAGTGGGATTTTGTGAGATTAGAATGAATATAGATGGTCAAATGGGTATATTAAAGGGTTTACCTAAATTGAGCTAAGGAGAACCATATTGATGTGACACGCAGGGTGAGTTCAGACCAGTTTGAGATTCCAAATGGTTCCTGCGGCCACAAGGGGACATATTTTACAGTTCTTAAAAGGATACTGTCAAATTAAAAATCACATTTCTACCTGATGTTTTTGTACCTTCAGTAGGTGCATGTAACACCAACATGATTGTAATTAAAAATAGTTCTCTATTTTTTCAGTATGTTTACTTGTTCATTTGAAAGCTCTTTATGTAGTCAGTTTCACTGCTTCCCCTCTATAATCCACTTATTACTTGCTGAACAGACACTGATAACCAACTACTAGAAGTCTAAAAGTCATTTTATTATAAAAATTGCAATGGCTTTACTTTACTCAGTTTCAGTAAATTCAAGTTGAAGGGACCTTTTTCATTGAACAAAACTTCCATTTAGTTTTCCTTGATTATAAACATACAATTTGGCATTAAGGGGTGAAACTCTGGCCCCAATGAAGTTAATAGGAGTTTTGCTATTGATGTCTATGGAGCCAGGATTTCACCAAAAGTTTGCAGGGAGGTTTGTTGAAAACTGGAAATGTGAAGCAAATGTGCTGCCTATCTGCCTGATCCTTAAATCAGATCTGCATGAGTGGACTTCCATGGGGCTCCACATGGAAACAGTGATCCATCTATGCAGACCTGATTGCAAGACTAGGGCCTTAAGTGATCTTTTGCCACTGCCAAATAGCCAATTCAGTGCTGAAATACAAACAGTTGGAGAAAGCTATCCCTTCTAGATGTTCATTGGCATGGCTAGAGCAGCATTTGCTCAGTCTATCACCACTGAGGATTGTTGACCAGATACTCTATGTTCTACCAATTTGTCCTTTTGTTGGTTTCATTTCAGTGAACAACAGGTCATCCTTTGTATTATATCATATTATTTTTATTATAGTTATTATGTTTGCTAAGACAACAGCCTCCCGAGGTCAAATGATTAATCATTTTTATGAAATCACATTAACAATAATATTTGTCATTGTCTATAATCAGATTAATGGCACCCTGAGTATTTTTCTTAAACCAAAGTCTTGACAAAAGATGTCCATATGATTGTATTTGGGAAAAAAATATCACTACACAATATCAATAGTAATGTCAAATGTTATTTATAATGTCAGGGTGGGATTTTCAAAAGTGCCCCACACTGGCCTAACTGCTTCCACTGAAGTCATTGTTAAAACTCCTATTTATGCCAGCAGATGAGTGTTTTTGAAAACTACACCCCACAGTCATAGTATAATACAGCAGGTCTCTTATGATCACTAATACATACTAAGAGGTGTGAGCTTCTGTAAGTTTTTTTACAGAAGATATTCTTTGTCGGTTAGTAACAAATCTCAGGTGGCATCTTGTCCTGAAACACAAACATTCATTAGAATCATAGACATGAAGGGTTGGAAGGGACTAGGTCATCTAGTCCCACCCCCCATGCTGAGGCAGGTAGACCATCCCTGACAGACGTTTGCCTGAACCTGTTCTTAAAAATCTCCAATGATTCCACAACCTCCATAGATAACCTGTTCCAGTGCTGAACTATCGTTCTAGTTAGAAAGTTTTCCCTTATATCTAACCTAAATCTCCCTTGTCCTTTCCTTGGTGGACATAAAGAACAATTCATCACTGTCCTTCCTATAATAAACTTTATACATATTTGAAGTCTGTTATCATGTGCCCCGCAGCCTTCTCAGGACTAAACATGACCAATTCTTTCAACTTTTCCTCATAGGTCAGGTTTTCTAAACGTCGTATTATTTTTCTTGCTCTCCTCTGGACCCTCTCCAATTTGTCCATATCTTTCTTAAAGTATGGTGCCCAAACCAGGACATGGTACTCCAGCTGAGGCCTCACCAGTGCTTAGTGGAACAGTTAAAGTTGTGAATATCCAGGGAGGGGATGTTTTTGAATATCCTTACTCAATTTATCTTTGGAAACCTCTTTCCCTATGTGACAGGGTGAAAGAGACAGAAAAGGGTTATGGGCTACCTACCTGTCACATCACTCAGTAGGAGGCTAAAGGAAGGAACATCAGTCAAGGGACAAAAATGCATCTGGGGACTGCAGCCTGCTTTGGTCAGGGGAATAGCTTTGTTTTGAGTTACTTCATGAGTTTTTGTGTTTGGATAATAAATTGTGCCCTTAGGGCAATAAGAGGACTGGAGGCTAGTAAATACAACTAGGTGGTAAGCTCCTCTGTAAGGGACTGTCTTTCATTATGTATCTATACAGTATCCAACACTTTGGACCATTAGGTGTTACTATAGTACAGATAATAAATTGTTAATAGAAAACTGGCTTGGTTATCACTTGTTGATAGCCATTTAGCTATAGATCTTTAGATGTATTTATTATACTGCATTAAAAATGTATAGCAAATGTATATATTTATAGTATATTTTAGGATGTGAGATATTTGCAGTCCCTTTAAAACGTATTAAAGTTATCTCAAAAACACACAAAGAAAGCTATTTATTTTTAGATCTGTTTTTCTTGATCGTGGCCTAACACTTTCAGTTATCGTTTTGCCATGTCTAGAATGATAAATTTATGTAGTATGTACAATCCCAGGAAATTCAGAGTTAACTTGTTTGGATTCCTTTTAAGTTTAAGGTCTGGAAACACACAGTCAAGGCACCCAACACTGCCCTTAGTGACACTGTGCAATAACTATACAATTATGACGGGTACATAATAGCGTTTGTAGCTCTGGATTAGATTAAACTGATTTTAAAGCATATTCAATTTTTTTCAAATTTTCTTCTCCACATGTCACTATAGGGTAGCATTAAAGGGTATATGGGTGGGTGTTCCTCTTGCTTTTAAACTCCTAAAGATGGGGTGACCAGTTTCCCACTTCTAGAAAGATATCCTTATAATTAAGGCAAGGAAGACTAGTTTATTTTCCCAGTGGTAGTGCCTTTGAGACAATATGGCATCAATAAAAGGTGTGGTCTGTAACCAAGACTTTTAGCATTGATTTCTCAGAAACAACACACAAAATGCTTCCATTGATTAGGCTTTAGAGAGTTGCACACAACCGTTCACTCACTTCCATGAAGGCCTTTTTTCTCCCTTTTTATAGGTGTTTGTTGCCCTGTTGGTAGTTGCTACTCATTTATTTATGTCAGGTCACTGCCTGAGTCAGGTCAGGGCTTGGCTTTGCTTGAAACAATGTTCTCTTTCAAACCAGCCAAACAAGGCATCTGAGTGTTCTCTAAAAGAGAAAATGCAAATGTTTAACTTGTCGTTAAAAAAAAGAAGCGAGGATGCTGACATCTGAATTGGAAAAATCCAGGAGTTTCTCTGTTAAAATTCAATTTTGCTTGTATGCTGCTATGTTAAAATTTTGTTATCAGTGCTGCTGTAAAGGAAATCAGTTCTGAGGTGGCTTTTTATTTTTTAGCTTTTATATGCCGAATTGATATAAAACTTCATGTAATATCCATTTGACGTCATTCTGTGCCATTTCAATAAAACTCAACAAACGGAGAAATGATCTGCCATCCTACAACCTTGATACCATGTTATCACATCAGGCAAACCCGAAGTGCAGTTAAACATATTGAGACAGGAAAGGAATACATTCATGTAATGACTTCTATTGATAAGGTCTCTTAGACCAGTGGCATAGTAGCTGCTTACTTGGGTAATGCAGCAAACCAAATATGGATATTTCCATACTGTGGGCCAGATCCTCAGCTAGTTTAAATTGGCCTAACTCTGTTAAAATCAGGCAAGCAATGCTGATTATAGAAGTAAAGCTTAATTTTATTCTAATACAATCTTTTGTAATAGCCTACACATGAAATCATTTTGGATTCATGGTTCATCAAGGCCAGAGAATATTTTTATTTCTTAGAGTGAAAAAAGTCAGACATTCTCACATTGGAGAGATGCATGCATATGTCATCTAAAGGTGCCTCTATATATGTCTATTATCTCTAAACTAATATGAGCATGATCAGATAAACGGGTGGCATTGACAGCCATATGGATATATTTTGTGCAGTGGGATAATAGAATGTACAGATGGAGCTCTCCCTATTCAGTAGTTTAGCTTCTATGGAGTAAATTTTGAAAGGGCCTTTATTAATACACTTGCAAAATTATTCCATTTGCCCATGTAAAACCCCACATTTGCTTGCATAGATTTGATGAGTATGTGCATTTACCTAATTTGCCAGCATAATTCTTGAGGTCACCATAATAGAAATATTATTTTCAGAAAAATTATCTAGCATTTTTTATGATGGGTTTTGCAGTTCTTATGATCCTTGACCCACCTAGCAGAAGATCACTTTGTTAAAATAACTAGCCAGTGTGATAGTCAGTATACATTTCACAGAAGAGTTGAAATCTAACATTAAAAATCTCTGGAGAATACTCAAGTGGGTGCATATAAGAAATCAGAAAAATTGCCACCACAGTTGGCACCCTGGTGAGCCACGTGCCAGAGGTTGCCGACCCCTGATCTAGCCCATACTGTACCTTTGTGTGCTTAGACAGAGGACTCCTTTTTCCCAGGCTGTCAATCCAGCACAAAACTCAAAAACACAAAACTCAAAAACACAAAACTCACAATTTTTTTTAAAAAAGACATGGGGGGATAGTTCATTGAATATTTTTATCTTTTCTTACTAACCTCTTTGACCTATTTTTTTCTCCGTTAAATGTGAACGAGATTTTCAAAGGCACTAATAGCAGTGAGGATCCTGAAAATAAATAGAAATTAGGTACCTAATCGCCATTTGAAAATCTCCCCATGTATCCTTACAGTTCTGGAATATCCATACTGGTTGATGAGTAGGAGTAGGGGATGAGGAGTGAATGTATCCAATAATTCAGACCAGTTGCCTTGAAACATATAAACAATTTTTTTTAAGGGCTGGATGCTCCAGAGTTTCAGCTCTAGCCAGTTTACATTCTTTGTGCTTGTTGTCGAAACTGAAACCTTAAGATAAATTAAGATTAGCAATCACAGTATTTTACAGAAATGTTTCATGTTGTCAAGAAAAGCAAAGAGTTTTAGGTTATTTCTAACTGATTTCAAGACACAAATTTTTTCCTCCAAAGAAATTATTTGATTATTCAAGTACTGATATTGGAGTTGAAGGATTTGATTTATCTTCAGTTGTCCTCTGGCACCTTGATCTCCTATTTATTTTTCAGTCAAACTGAATAGATTATTTAATTTCTACAATGTGATTTGTCATTCTTGATGTTTTCCCTGTTCCTCTGAATGCTGAAGGAACATCCCCTGCCCTCTCTTCAGATTTCTTGTTGGCTAGATGAGAGTGCCTGCTGCCAATGCTTTTGGCTGTGGAGCTTGATTCTGTTATTGTTTAGTAAAGGAATTATTTCTATTTTCTAAATGGCTGTAAGGTAGAAGTCGTTTGAATAACTAATAGATAGTGGTTGTGCATGGCAGCAAGTGCACAAAGAGATATTGCAGGTGAGGATGTATTTTTCAGAAGTTTTCCCAACATGTGAGCATTTCTGGCACCCAGTACAATGGGTCCCTATTCCAGATTGTGACCTGTGATCAATAATTGGATTAGTGGGAAAGGTGTGAACTTTGGCCAGCCACTCTTGATCAAAAATACTGGTGCTTAGCAGCCATTTAGGGTAAACACAATTTCTCATGTCCAACAGCAGGAGTGACTGAAGATTACCACACTGGGCTAATGGGTCTAGCGGTATAGGGAGCAGGGCTGCCCTCTCGTAAGGGACATATTTTTATATTCTGCACAGACGTGATTCCTCTCATATTATCAGGGCCGGCTCTAACTTTTTTGCCACCCCAGGCAAAAAAGAAGAGCGCCGCCCTGCCGTAACACCCCCTCCGCCCCCCCCAGCACCGTACCAGGCCGCCGACACCCCCCACCCCCCAGCACCGCGCCGCGCTGGGCCGCCGAAACCCACCCCCTGGAGCGCTGCGCCATGCCGCGCCCGGCTGGGCTGGCCAAACCCCTGCCCCCACCCAGCGCTGCGCCACGCCCTCCCCCCCCAGCGCCACCGAAACACCCCCGCGCTGCCCGGCCAAAACAAAAACAAAAACAAAACCCTAGAGCGCCCCCCCCGCCACCCCAACATTGGCCGCCCCTTCTGAGGTGCCGCCCCAAGCACGTGCTTGGTCGGCTGGTGCCTAGAGCCGGCCCTGCATATTATGATAGTGCAGAATTTTGCTCAAAATCAGTTATTCATGTCCTTATAACATGCTACATTATGTACCATATTTTTTTAAGTGTGTTCCATAACCTGGAGTAAGTGGAATTTCCTTAGCCCATTTCTGCATAGTAAATATGTTATTAAATGAAAAGGAATAAAATGGAAGTCAACAGCAATATTTCAAATACTAAGCTCCATAGATTTGAAGAATGATACATTCTTTTATTTTTTTTCCCAGCACTGTAGTACTTTTAAAGGGCTAGATTCTGTCAGCCACACTCCTGTTGAATGGCACTTTACATTGTTACCAGAGGTCTATTTGAAGAATTAAGGTCCTGCTCAATATATGTATGGGTAATAGAAACTGGACCAAAAGAGGAACATGAGGTGTACTTTTACAAAGTCAGAAGATGAATTCGTAAATGCTAGGGGCAGGGAATCAGTTGGAAAAAATAATAACCAACCTGAAACTTCCTCCCAAAACAAGGCTAAACCCCAAAGTGCAGATAATTTTATCCCCTCATTATTTTTAATTTTCTTTTCAGCTCTGCACTTCTTAGTTCCAGCTGTTCTGAAATATACCGTGAGAGAGACTGTTCTGGCAGTATAGAAAAGGTTGTAAGAGAATCTTTTTCTAAGTGAAGTGCCTTATTCCTGTAGTACTGACTAAGACAGTGGTCCCCAAACTATGGGGAGCACCCCTCTAGGGGGGCATGGAGGAACGTCCAGGTGGAGCAGTGGGGCCTGGGCCAGCTCCCACAAGGGGGCGGGGAGGGAATTACACACAGCCCCGCCCTGCCCCTAGCTCCGCTCCAGCCCCAGACCACAGTTGTGGCCTAGGCTCCACGGCCACGAGCCCCTGCTCTCGGCCGCCAGCCCCCACTCTCAGCTGCAGCCTGGCAGCAACTCTGTTCCCAGCCTGGGGGGGTGCGAGAGGAAAAGTTGAGTGACCACTGGACTATGATATAATTCCCATTGGGTTTGATGGCCCTGAGCCACTACTGCAGAATAGATTCCCAGTGGTGCAAATTCAATTGGTTTGAGTAAGATTTAGATAAACATTTGAACTTTCAGATTCTTATCTGAACTAACTTTTTTGATGTTTGCCGCTCATGCTGTACCAGGAACAGGGAACCTAAGCCCATTCTTGCCAAGTGCTGAGTACCTCTGTGAGGAGTTTAATACTCTCAAAACCCATAAACTCCTGTGGGAGTTGAAGGTGATCATCATGTTGTAGGATGGGGCCCCTGAATTCCTGTGCAGGTTCTTGTCAGTCTTATCATGTTTTACATACCATTTCCCTGGAAATAAAAGACATGGTCATGCAGAAAAATCATGTACTTACCAATTTGTGTTCTGGCAAAGTACACACGGACAGTGCATTTCCTTAAAAACATAGCTATGTCTTTCAGGTTTCCCCTTAATTTCACTTGAATTGATTGGTAATTAAGAGTTGGAGAGTTAAAGGTCAAACTCCACCTGTTCGAACAACATCTCATTTTCTGACACCTCAAACAATAGAAAGAGATAAGTAAGAGATAAAGGCAAATTTTTAAAAGAAAGGTAATTAAAACATGGGTATGATTGTATCTTTCTTCTTAATAGTAAAATATTTACTGAGCAAAACTAAAGATCTTTAAAAGTGTTTAGCACGTAAGTGTTTGCATACAAAGGACTAAACAAAGACAGTATTAAAGTTTAGCTAGCTTTAGTTTAGTCAGCATTAGTTGATGTTAACAGGGTGGGCACATAAAACTCCAAGTGGATACCATAAGAGAAAACAGACAGAGCTTACAGCTTTTTACTGAATTCACAAATTGGCTTGACTAACACTTAGTCTTGAAAAAGTTTTTAAAGGGTTCTAAAAACTATCTTTTACTAATGTAAAAGGGCAAAAAGATTTCCTTTCAATCCTGAATCTTCAAATGTGTTTTTGGGACGGGGGGACTAAGAGGGGGAGGTTTGGTGCCAGCCAACAAGAAGAGTCATACAGTTTTCAATGGTAAAACAGTTGGGAATCATCTTTTGCTAGTTAAACTTCTATAAGTAATTATCATTGTAGTTGTGTAAAGGGATATCCTGCTAAGTCTCAGAGTTTAAACACTCATAAATCTGTGTTCCGCTAATTTAGCTACAATGCAGTTGAAACTGCAGATGTAACATCTGCATATTATTTTTGGTCAAGTTAATCAGTTTGTTGTTGCTCTGTATTTGTGACTTGGTAGAAAAGATTCTTGTGTATGGAGCTTATCGTGCATTGATCTTCAAACTCTTTTTACAATTAAATGAGTCAGTTCAGCAGATTAACTCAGCCCAAGGCTTCCAGATAACTGTAGGCTAAATACACTGTGTAATATTGTAGGGATGGGAAGGGGGGCCCTTATTGAAGTTGAGAATAAGACTATACAGTGTATACATCAGCAAAATTCACTGAAGTTTTATGTTTTTGTGGTGAGGGCTGAAGTGTTACAATTATACAGGTTACAATTTTGTAACTTGAGTAATATATTATTACATCTCATTGAAGCAATTGAAAAAAGATCATAATTATTCTATATGTACAAGCTACTGCTTAACACTTTGTTCAAGGTCCTTTCTGGGTGGTCAGGGAAGTTCAATGTAAACATTCAATTTACCCATAGATTCCTACAATGATGTCTTTATTGTGTAAAACTACTAAAGAATGTTAAGCCTCTTCATTCTAATCCAATTTACAAAATGATCCTATAATTCCTTAAAATATGGAAATCCAATTTTTATAATAATGTGAACCATTTTATGGAGTAATAGAAACCTGGAATGGGGGTGGTGGTATTCTTTGCAATACAAATCCTCAGTAAACCCATTAAAACAGTTTTTAAACTTTACATGTAAATAGAAAGCAATGAATAAATAAATACATCAACAATTATAGACCATTTCAAAAGCCCAGTCCCTGTAAACACTCACATGTGAGTAAGACAAGGTGGGAAGGTGGTAATATTTTTTTATTGGAGCAACTTCTGTTGGTGAGAGAGACAAACTTCCACAGAGCTCTTCTTTGAGTTTAGGAAAGGTTTTTTCTACCAACAGAAGCTGGCTTAATAAAAGATTAGCTCACCCTCCTTGTGTCTTTCATATCCTGGGACCAACACAGCTACAACACTACAAACAACATGTGAGTAATTTCATGCACATAAATAATCCAAGTGATAGCGATGAGACTACTGTACTCATCTGAGTAAAGTTATTCACATACTTCACAGGATCAAGCCCAAAGATCCCATATTAACAAAGGCTATGTTGTGGTTTCAGGCACAAGGTGTGGTTTGTGAGCTGCGCTACCCCAGGAGGAGTAGCCTAAGAAGACATGGTGACTCAGAAGACACCTCTGAGGCACAATTCTTCCCATGCTTCCTCTTGTAAAACAGTAGCTTTGGTACATTACTATCCCCATTTCCATCCCACACACGCTGCCCTGGTTCAGCTACTTGGAAAAGGAGTAGTAGTGGTGGAGCCAAAGTTTTGCCATTCTCTGCCCCTCTCTACCCAGTGAACAAGTAGCCCTACTTCTGTATGGCTAGACCCAAGGTCCATAAAGCCCATGCAGGAATGCAACGGCTTTATCACATCCCTCGGGGGGGGGGGTGTTGTCTAAGACGTAGTCTAGACCTTCTCCTATGGTACATTATTAAAAGGGCTGAGACCTGGCATCGGTTTCTGTGAGAACAATTAGCACCCACCAAATTTGCACCCATATTTTTGAACTCCACTTTTACTGCAGGTGCAAAGACCACAGAAGGGACTCTGCCCTTTAGAAAATTTGAACCCACTTTTTTTGCACACACAAAATGTATTGGAGACAAATCTGAGTAACTGTGTTTCTAAGGAGCTGATTTGTGCCTGCAATTAGGTAAAGATGTGAGTATCCAGCTGCATTCCTGAAATCCATTTTGCAAAGGTTACTTTTGTGGGTTGCAAAAGAGAGATGACTCTTCTGTAATTTTTGCCCTATATGCATCCAGGAATATTTATCTACTCCATGCATGACAAAAATAAATAAATAAACTTGGCCCGGAGGCAGGCAATTAAAACCCTATCCAACAACCTTGCTATTCACGACAGCACTATAATTAGCAGATTTGCCTAAAACAAACCTAGCTCTTTTTTCTCCTTGAAAGTGATAATCAGCACGTTCTGATCAGAATATCTCCTTATGATTAGAAGCAGATGTTAATCCTCTGCAGGAATAATTTTAACCTTGGAGTAATCAGGTTAGATCGGTCTGGGTTGTTTCAGGGCTTGTCATGTATCATGTAATGTGAAATATCCAACTGAATCCTTACAACTTAAAGCCTAGCATTAAATCTCTTCTGCCTTAGCAAAATTTCAAACACAGGTTAAACTTTATGAAGTTAAAAAACAAAAGCTTATTTTATTTATGATACCAAGATGTCAGTGAATATGATTTATGGCAGACAGTTAGCTGGTTATGGCACACACCTTGTACGGGGTGAATGTCCTTCCACCTTGGAGGTATATTAGATATAGAGCTAGGCAAATAATGGCTTTTTGGTTGGCTGGCAGTTATCAAAAATTGAAGAAAAAAAAATCAAACCAAAACAATTTTTTTCAAACATTTTGGTGCATTTAAAAATTGGAAAACATTTTGAGGCAGGTCAAATGAAATGTTTTGTTTGACTTGACTCAGTTTTTGTTGTTTGTTTTTAATTTTGGTCATTTCAACAAAAGCAAAGGAGGATGAGATTCACAGAATGGGGGGAGGGAGGAAGAGTGACTATGAATTGTTGCTGTAAATAGCGACTGGGCCAGGAAAAGAAAGCAAGAATGACTCGATAGCCCAGGTGTTAGGGCACTCTCCTGATAGATTGGAGACTCAAATCCCTGGTTCAATGACAACTAATGATATCAAGTGGAACAGCTTCAACATCAAAGGCTGAGAGAGTCCTGCACCAGAATATCACTTAGCTCGGTGGCTAAGGGCATCTCCTATAAGGGAGAGATCCAAGTTCAAATCTCTTCTTCAGAGTAGGCAGAGGGGAATTGAACCAAGGCCTTCTACATCACAGGTGAGTGCCCTCACCACTGTTATAAAGAGGGCACTACCACATTATGTAACCATTTTGATTTGCAGTTATGTGAAAAGTATCGGTAAACTCAACATGAATTCACAAATAGTTGCAGGTGAGTGAAAATGCATTTTTTTGGTAAATAAATTATTTGCAAACATTTTTTGGCCATCTCTAATAGATCAACTTCCAAAGCAAATTGCTGGGAGAGGAAATGGTTTCAAAATAATTCTACTGGGGATGCAAATTAGTAGTCCTCCTGGTCTGCAGCATCCCAGGTAAGCAGCACATTATCTTCTCACAGCAATGTAAATCAGGAATAGTTTAGTTTACATCAAAGGAATTAGAATTTTGTGAAACCTGAGTAATGAAAAGAGAATAAGTCCCCATTACTTTTATTTAACTTCTATGGTCTATGGATAGCTCTATCCTCTAATATATATATATAGCCAAATTCTGTCTTCAGATAAATGTATTTGAGGAGAGAATTGACCCAATGATTGTACCTTACTGTAGTTGCTCATTTTTCTGTTGGATAGGGTGAAGCACTGAATGATTAACCCTCTCAAAAAAAGGGAGTCTTTTTTGAAAGTATTCTATTTCCTCTGCTTGGCTTTGATATGTTTCATTTATCACTGGGTCTGCACTTTTGTGGTCAGTATTTTTTTCCCCTCACAGCTAGTGGAGAACAGACGAGAGACTGACACTGCTAAAATTAGTGCAAGAAAATTGTTACATTTTTCAAAATGGTTATTTATTCTTACAACTCCCATTGTCTTCCTGGGAACAGAGTTAGGCAAGTGATGAGTACTTTTGGAAGTTCCACCTTATCATTTTACTACCCCTTCCCAGCAGGAAGTGCAGTCTGTTTACACACCCTCAGGCCAAATTAGACCTGGTGGTGAACATTAATCTGGATCTAAAGACTTCTGTGGGAGCATAAACTGAAAATTGTCTAGCTCTCTTAAAATGTCAGAGACCCTGCTCTGTAGTTTTTCTGGGACAGGAGCCTCAGAAAGCATCAAACCTTAGTGGTGGGAGGGTGGTCCAGATGTCCCTGTGTACAGATAGCCTGCCACTATACACTGTCCCTTAAGCAAGTTTTTCCTACTTTTAATCAGAACGGGTTGGAGAGGGACAAGTGTGCTGTCTTAGGGTTGCTTAAACACACATTAATATTTAGTTGGGTAGGTTGGTAATGAGACACTTCTAGTGTTTACTACAATTTGACCATGCTGGTGATCTGTCTACTCTGGAAAATGAGCAAAATTTATTCATAACAAAATTTGAAGTTGAGAAGTGTAATACCATATATAAGTCAGACGTCTAGATATAGCTATCCATCATGGTTATGAAAAATCTCTCCCACAAAGTATGGTTTATTAGGAAGAGCCCCAAGTTTCAACGTATAGGAAATGTTCAGAGGGTGTGCACTTTTCATGGAACCAATAATGTGGTTGAGAAGAAATTCTCTTTTTTTTTTTTTTTTTCCATGAGTGGAATATATTATTTTCTTTGTTATACGTTATTCTAGGGTAGTCTGTCTGTGGCCTTCCGCTCTCTTACTGAAACATATAATGAAAGTTTATGACATGGCTCATTAACAGGCTAATTAGCCATAGGAGTTCAGTTATTCATATGGACTCCCCAAATCATCACAGCTGGGCCCAGGCCATTGAACAGCTTTAAGAGAAGTATAAGATTTTGAGCATGACTTTCTTTCCAGCCAGAAAGGGCATGGGTCAGATTATAAGCTCTTGGATCAAGATTTCTTTAGGCTGTCCAGAACTTCTTGAGGAGTGAATGTCCTGAACTCTAGAAATGCAGCTGAGCTGTTTGTTCACCGGTATAGGGGGCACTGATCTGTGCTGTTTGACAAGCCTTCACAAATGTGCCTGATCTCTTCAGCAAAGTAGAATGATAGACCTTTGCAGCACTCACAAAAGAAAGCAATATGCATTTGTATTGCATCTTTCATTCCAAATGGCTCCAAGCACATTATAAATTGAATAGATTGAGAGAGAAACTGTGAATGTCATCTAAAGTCCACTGAAGCCAATGGGACTCTTTCCATTGATCTCAGTGAGCTTTGGATCAGGCCCTATGGACAGAGATCACTTCACGTGCCATGAAACTGAAGGCATATCTGTTGTGCAATGCAACAGCTTGTAGCTGAGCACAACAATATTACACATTGAAGTGAAGTAAAGGACAAAACCTTATCTAATTAAAATTCCAGGGGGGATTTAGGTAGGCACTGTGTACAGTAATATCTCAAGCTGACATTTATCCAAGCCTCTGGGGTTAACACTCATACTCTTACAAAAGTATCTTGAGATCTTTAATGATAACAGGTGGCTAGGTCCTCTGTTTTACACATCCAAGTGCCTCCGGAATTACATTAGAGCAGCGGTTTTCAACCTGTGGTCCACTGATCACTAAGGTCTGCAGACTATGTCTAAGATTTCCAAAGGGGCCCACACCGCCTTTCGAAAAACACTGCAGTAGAGCATTGATTCGAAGAGGAAGAGTGTCACTTACTGAATCACTGACACCACTTGCTGTTTGGAAGTCCTGCCCTGCTCTGTGGTCACTAGGACGCAGGTGGTTCCTCCCTCATCCCCACCACCTATGTAGCCATGGAGAAAAATTGCAGGGAGGAACCAGCCAGAAACTCCAGCCAGTATGCTCAGCTGCAGAAGCAGCCGAAGCTGTGGCCTTCAAACATTCAGTCAAAACTGTAAAAACTTCTCTGGATGTTCTCTGCTCTGTGCTGTTTGGCTGCTTGCTCTAACCTGCTTCTTCCTTCTCCCTCAGTCTCTTTACCTCAACTTCACTCCACACCTCTTACCCTTTTCTCCCTTGTCCCCCTTCCCCTTCCTTTTCCTATTCTTTCCATTTAGCTGATCCCCTTCCTAATGAAACCCACTGAAAAAATGGAACTAATATGCTGTCTGCTGCCATCACATTGCTCACTCTGTGTTCTGCACCTACCCTCAGTCTGTGCCTGCCTCGTCTATTTAGAGTGTGAGCTCTTTGGGGGAAAGGACCATCTGTGGTTTATAGTTCCTAGTACAATGGGACCCATGCTTGGTTGGTCCTTAGGCACTAACATGATAAATGTGACTAATAATAGTGATTTCTGACACCACAAACCGGGGGTGCTGGAACAATTTGTACAGTGGGGGTGCTGAGAGCCATTGAACCAAACTGTAAACCCTGTACATGATGGAAACCACTTCAAGCCATGGCGTGCGGCAGCACCCCAATGCCACAAACTTCTTAGTTCGTGAGCTCTCCATAGGAGTAGGGCTGGATTATGCAAATCTATAAGTAAAAGGAGTTTCACTATTATAGATGCAACTTCCTAATGCTTGTCCAATGCTTTCTCTTTAATACTTCTGGAAGCAAACTGTGGAGCACTACATCTAGTACTGGTAGCCAGCAATAAGGGAAGCAAATGTGTCCTAACAACATAATGGCAGATACTCAAAGTCTCTTATATTTGCCAGCCTTTCATGGACTTCTCAAAAACACGTAAGGACTATGTGGCGTACCATTTCCCATCCCCCTGCAAACATTTTAGGCGGGCAACGTGCATGTTATGCTACGTTTTGTTTTTACATTCCTTACAGTATTTGTTATATATATTTTTAATAAGAAGAAGAAACTTACTGTCATCCACTAAAACCAAATGTCCCCCTTCATAAGTTTGTTTACTATTTTCAATACTCATCATTATATTCCGCCCTTTTTCCAAGGTACACATAGCATGTCTGCAAAAGATTCTCTTACCTAGCGGAAATGGTTTATTTTAACAAATGGGGCCAGGCTCAGTAAAAGCTACATCCAACTTCCCCTGCAAGCTAAACACAGAGGGGACAGATTCTTTGCGCAGCCCAGCTAGGCATAGCAGAGCAGAGGAGGCTCCCGACTTCTCTGCTCCTGCCCCAGTGCAGTTTACAGCAGCTGCCCATCCCTACCACCTTCCCTCCCCCAAAGAGCTCTCCTTTTTCCAACACAACCCCAGTATTAGGAGCAGCAGGGAGAGAGACTCTCCATCACTTTGTGCTTGCCAGGGACTCCCTCACCCAGGGGGAATTCCCAGCAAGGAACATGTGGGTGGTTTCCATTCCCTTCTACACCCTCTGAGTGGCCCCAAAGGAGCAGATCAGGGCAGACAATCTGCCCCGTGTGATACAATATACATGTAGTATGGATGCCCCTGCACATGCATACATTTCTGTGTATATGTACAGGTAGATACAATACAATACAATACAATTTGCTGGGCTAGGCCTGTGGAATTTAGAATATCATTAGTTTTCAATCTAAAAACTACCATCACGGATGATGATAGGTTTAATGGTAAATGTTTAAATGCAAGCTTGAGGGCTTAATCGCCACAAAGCACCTATTGTATAAGAACAGGAGTACTTGTGGCACCTTAGAGACTAACAAATTTATTAGAGCATAAGCTTTCGTGGGCTACAGCCCACTTCTTCAGATGCATCCGAAGAAGTGGGCTGTAGCCCACGAAAGCTTATGCTCTAATAAATTTGTTAGTCTCTAAGGTGCCACAAGTACTCCTGTTCTTTTTCCGGATACAGACTAACACGGCTGCTACTCTGAAAGCTATTGTATAAGGACATTATTGCCCCATGGTGTGTACATTGTGACAAACCTCTGTACAGTGTGGTTATGAAACTGCTCATTTTACAATTCAAATAAATGTTTTAATGGTTTCCCCTCTGATCTTATTGTCTATACATGCTCTTGAGGGAGAGTCATGGCCTAAGTGCCTTGGGCACAAGGACTGGATCTAACCAATGTGAGAGAGAACAAGTCTGGCATGTCCCTCTCTGATTAGAGAATAGGGCTGTGTGAAAGGTTCATATGAATCTCACCTGAAATCAGGTGGATTCTGGTTTTATTCCCTCTGCAAACTTCAGTCTAGGTTTGGGAGAGTACTCAGTTGGCTTGATACGATTTGCATATCCCTCTTCTCCATCCTCTTGTACTGTAGTTCAAAGCACATAGGGGCAGAAATGAGGAACCAAACAATGAATGTAATAGCTACAAGCAGGCTACTAATTACTCCAGAGGACACAGCTAGGCATTTCAGTAAGGAGGAAAAAGGGAGGCAGTTGGTTTTATAGTCAGGGGTGAGAGCGGGGAGGAGAAAGGACAACTGGAACCAGCAGGACCTACGCTAATGGATGGGAAAGCCTATATATGTTATCTGGTGGAAGTTCCACAGCAAGTTGACCTTATCTCTTGTTTCTCCAATACCAGGGGATAATTACTGTAAATAAGCCTAAATGTCCCTATAAAATCCAATTTGTTTTCTATATGTCTGCTAGAAAAATCCCAGGTTTTAAGGAGCAGGAAGGACTCACATGATCCTCTAACTACTTTAGCCATTAGAAAAACAGGATGATTGCTTTGAGGATCATTCATCCTCTAAAATGAATCCACATGGGTTTTACAAAGCTATTTTGAACCTGGCAGCATCAGTATCTACAACAAAGTACGTGACTAATAAGCCACAGGTGTTTGCCAGTTGTAGTGGTGAACATAGTATGACCGTGAGCTATGTGTATGCAATGTTTGTAGCCGTGTCTGTGCCAGGATATTAGCAAGACAAGGTGGGTGAGGTCATATCTTTTATTGGACCAATTTCTGTTGGTGAGAGAGATACAACCTTTTGTGCATACACAGAGCTCTTCTTTGGGTCTGGGAAACTTACTCAGAGCGTCACAAGTAAATGCAAGGTGGAACAGATTGTTTAGCATAAGTAGTTAACACATATTTCAAGGCATATGATAGAGTAGAATTATCAATAAGATATTTACTTTGAGGTATACTCATATCTATTATGAATTTAGATGCTTTCAAACATTTGGTGTGTTGAGCATCAATATCTGAACGATTAGAAAATGGGAAAGAGGCAGCACTTACAAGGCTGATGCAATAAGAGCTCGATTCTCGAGGATTTAGGTGTTGCAGTGCCTAACTCTAAGGTGCCAGGTCACCTAATGGAATTCACAACTCTGAGTTAGGTGTCCAGGCTCTCCATATAATGCAGGGGGATAGTTAGGCACCTAAAAAGGGATTCACAGGAGACTGCAAGCTGAGCAGAGAGCTGCTTATGCTACCCAGTAGGAAATGCTGAGGAGATGAGTGTGGCCAAAGCCCTGCCACTTCAAGGATCTTAGGACCTGTCTCCATTCAGGATTCACAACCATGACCCCTCTCCTGGAGCTGAGTACCTAAATCAGGTCCGTCTTTTACCCATTAGCTCTGTGGTTAGAATACTCACTCACACTGTAGGAGACCTAGGTTCATGTCCCTTCCCTGCTTCATGTGGAACAGTGATTTCACACTTGTGTCTTCTTCCTGTCTGGGGTTACAGGTGCTTAGAGCAGGCCTACTGGATTGTGCCCTGTAGGCAAGACAGGTGAGGGGGAAAACCTAGTTTATGAATCCCTTCTGGGCTTAGGCATGAGATAAGAACTGAGCTGCTCAGTGAGTAAGGTAGCTGTGCACATACCCAGCTGCTGAAATTTAGGGAATTTTAATATCTACAAGGTTTAGGTGCCTACAGGCTTAGGCAGCAGCTGAGTGGGGCTTCTGTGGATACCAGAGGCACCTAAATGTTGGTCTCTAGACCCGAAGTGTGCTCATTGCAAGTAGAAGTAGTGTCCAGTTGTAAGGAATATTGTTCAGTGCTGGTGTTCATTAGGGTCACACCTACGCTACAGGTGCAGCCTGGTTTGTTTTTTCAAACCTATTCATGACACACTCAGTGAAGCAACGTGGTTGAGTATGCAGCTTCATTTGCGCCAGGACTCCATGTCAAATGTGTTTGAATAGCCACACCTACCGTATTGCCTCGCCAGGTTTGTATCAGAGTATTGTAAGAAGCTCTGGGAAGCTATCCCATCCTGCCTCAGCCTGGAACACATCCACATAGACATGATTGAAAAATGGGAAAACAGTTTATTGAAATTTCTAAGGTATGTCCATTCTACCTGGTTCAAAATTGACCCATTTTTCATGAACTTTTCCACAATAGTTTTACTATTTTTATCAATCATTTTAGAAATTTTCCATTTACTGTATACCCATTTTTGTAAGAAAACCTGGAGATGTATCTCTATTACACCTAGTCATACATGAATACAACTGACCAGGCTTTGGCAGCAACATAATATACTATAGAAAATATATGTATGGATTGTGGAGGCTTTCTTTAATGTTAACAACTGTAAATCTTTTTTTGGCTACCAAGTGGTTATTCTATCTGATTACTCATTGGTGTTTGGATGCTATTGAGCCTATGTAGTGGAAATAATTTTTACTTAAAGTGAAACAAGTTAATTTTGGATCTACATTGGGTTCAGAAAAATGTAAACATGCTTCTCACC
Organism: Terrapene triunguis; assembly: GCF_002925995.2. Classification (NCBI taxonomy): domain Eukaryota; kingdom Metazoa; phylum Chordata; order Testudines; family Emydidae; genus Terrapene; species Terrapene triunguis. The sequence goes on from NW_020664471.1 coordinate 5,649,708, forward strand.
TCTATAGTTTTTCAAAGAATTGTCACACAAACCAATGAAAAGTTACACAAAATGCTGCAGAAAAGATGGTGGAATTTGCAAACATGCATAGCAACAGAAAAAATCACACAAAGTGGGCAGAATTTTTAAAGAATGAGATTAGGTGAAACTTTGGACTGAAATATATAGCTGTAAACCTTTCAAGGTTGTGCATATTCCGCTGGGAAAGGTTTGTGATGTAGATCCAGTAGACTGAGAGTTTTAAATTCCAGGTCCAGCTGCCTGTGTCTGAATGAGACCTGTATAAGCATTTCCGCTTTTTGGTAATTTAAAAAAGTTCAGTTTGCTGCACACGGTGAACAGTAATTTAACTTATGCTGTATATTAAACAAAGAATAGACTAGAGTTGTGTGCAGTGTTCACACTGACCCTCAAGCCCACTTAGTCCAAGACTTGGGTGTGAGATTCAACATGATTGCAAATCTAAGTTCAGACTCACAAAAGTTCAAGTGTGGGCTGGGAAGCTCACAGCACTGGGAAACTGATGAATCTATTTCCCCACAGGCAGCCTTCCCTCCTCTCCTCTCTTCCCATGAAAAATCCCTCCTTCCGAAACAAGACCCCGAAGACTTCTGGTTAAGAAGATGGTCAGGCCTCCTATAGTGTAATGGAGGAGGGGTGAATAGCGGAAGCAAAAACCTAACTGTTGATTAGAAAAGGGGTTTCCTGGGCGCGTGGGGGGTGGGGGGGACAGCGCAGTGGAAGGAGCCAGTTCAGTAGTTCTAGTTGGTGACTTGAATTAATTAAACTCAAATCTCCAAGCCATGCTTTTTTAAAAAAAAACAACTATCTTTGTCTAATATGTGCTAAGTGGTCTTTAGCAACATGTTAATTCACCTGTGTTAGCTAATGTATTTGCTAAACATACTAGTTTTCATAGTTTAGAGAAGGTTCAAGTGTATCGGCAGAGATTCATTCATTTTCAACCTCTGTCTACGCTGCAGGGTACCCACTCATAGAGTAGCTTGCACAGTCATAGCCTACCTTATCCTCTCATATTTTGTGCATTAAATCATGCAATATATGCAATTTCCTATCACTTATTTTTAAACTCCGACTTCAGGCATTTCAAGACTTCATATTCACTTGAACACTGTAATTACAACTTCCAGTGTTCCCTCGCCTCTTTTCAGTATATTATATATATGCTGCTCCAGGTGTTGTCACAAGAAAATGTGACTACATTTTTCCTAGTAATGTTATACTGTGAGTCAGTGCAGGGGGAGAGGATTCAGCAGCTGCCTTCCATCAAAGACTAAATTATCCGTCGATATGCTTCCATGGTCGCAGTGGAAGGGACAGTCACTGCCCATTTACCAGGACTGCATTTGTTCATGCAACATTAATTTTTGTAATGGAGCACTAAAAGATCTGCAAAACATCATGCATGGAAATGGTCATTTTCAGAAATTGTCTTTAGCTTCTCCAGGCTGACTGAAAGATTTCAGCACCTAGTCCCTTATAGATTACAACACTTGAGTTTCTGATGTGATGGAAACCAGGTACATACTATTTTTATTTTCCCCTTGGATAATTATCCACAATAATCTTGTAGACTCCATACACGGTGATCAAATAAATTGTTAATAACCAGAAGTAGAGTTAACAAATGCAAGTATGTGTCCTCAGCAACAAGGAGCCATATCCCACTGTAACTCTTCGAGTTTTGAAGTGGTCAGAGGAGGGTTCTGAAGCTGGTATTTCAGAGAACAGCACATTAGAACAATATTTTTACAATATTGGCCATATGGCATATCTTCTCTGGCTTTGGACAACTTCTGTCTCTCAGCAAATAATAAACCTGCTCTTTTTCATTGAAAACTGTGCTGATTCAATAGAAAAGTTGTGCTTAGATATCTGTGCCAAGGAAGAGTTGTGTTCCAGTTATAAAAAGGAGATGTAATTATGTTGTCCCAGAGCACCTTAACTCTGAATATTCCTGGGAAAACTGCTATGGAATTGGGGTTTGTGAGCTGAAGAAGAGGTATCTCAGTCCAGGAACAAAATGTAATAATTCCGATGAAATTTTCCTAGGTATTTTGCTGCTATGTTTCTTTTGTTTGTTTGTTTTATAGAATCAGGATCCATTTTTCCAATTTATGATTAATTTGGGACTTTTACTTTTGTGGATTTTCTGAACATTTGATGGAAAACCAATTGTACTTACAACATTACTATCTACAGATTTCTGAAATGCCCATCACTGTATTATTAGGTACCAATTACAATAATAAGTAGAAGCATTGTTTTAGACTGTTTAATAAAATAATGTTACTTCTTATGTAGCATTTTTCATCTGTAGATCTCAAAACACTTGACAAAGGAGGTAATTCTTCTCATTTTATGGATTGGGAAACTGAGGCACAGGGAATTTTCATGATTTGCCCAATGTCACCTAGCAGGCTAGTGGTCTCCTGTGTGCCATCCAATGCTCTATCCACTAGCTCCCACTATTTCCCTTTAGAACATTAGGAACATTCTTGGTAACTCCTCTATGTCAAAGTTTTTCTGGAGGATTTTTTTTTTATATATTAGTAATTCAGATGTCACTAAAACGTCTTTAAAGCTCAAAAATAGAAATGGTTTTGAATGCAAAATAATCTTAGTTTCACTCCAAAATTCTCCTATTTTTTTAAAAAAAATGAATAACTCAATGTTTGTTTTGATTCAGATAAAGTTAAAGATCAAAATTCTGAACTTTGCAAACTTCAGTGCCAAAGCCAACATTCTGCAAACATGAATAGTTTGGGCAGTGAGATGATTGCATCTTTGTTTGAAGCTATTTTCCCCATGAAATTTTGTACCAATAGATTAGCACAGCCCTGTAGGGCTGCCAATACATGTTGGTGTCTTAATGTTTCATTTAACATGTAATAGATATCGATTTTAAATATAGGTGACCATGGAAATAGCCAATCTCAGAACTAAATGCAAAACTCATCCCCATGTGTATGGGGGAGGTGAGAGAGACTGAGCATAAGTATCTGCTCTTTTTCACTGAAAACTGTGCTGATTCAAGAAACTGTGTTGTCCATTGTCGTTCTTGCATTTGAGGGGCCAGCTCTGTTTGTTTATTAACCAGAAATGATGGGAAGGAACCTTATCTAGTTTGTTCTGAGGTTATTAAACAAGGGCAGTCAACATGGTTACACTTCCAGCTGTCAGTGTATTATGTACACTGGGCCATTCCATTTATCAAAAAAATCTTTCCATTCATACTTTAAAGCAGGTTAAATATTAATCCAAAAGTAAATGCTGTGTATGTTTTAGCTGTGAGATGTGCTTGTTAGGAGCATGGGAGCAGCAACTTCAAGAAGGACCTTTTGGATCTAATTCACTACTACCTTTTACCCCTCTGTATAATACTAGCTGTATCAGAATGGGAACATGTTAAATTCACTTCACGTAGGTATAAATGACTGTAAGGTATAAGACACTGGAGAATCCTGAGTTTTGTTGGCTTCAATATCCGGTCAACAACCAGGTACTTTTTTTTTTTTTTTTGGTTGCTTTCCTATTTAGATTGCAACTACTCTATGGCACGAAATTTTAGCAATAGTTGTTAAAAGTTCATTTGTATACCTACCGTGGAGCCCCTACTCCATGGAACAGCAGCAGTGCTATGAAGGCTGGTCCTGCCCCCTGAGTCCTGGTTGGATGGGAAAAGGTGGCCTCTCCACTCACCAGAGCCATGGTTGGCCAAAGAGCTGACCAAAAAAAATACATAAATCCCACCCTATTTCCTGCTGCCAGCTGTCCTCTAATTGGAGTAGAGCAGCAGTTCTCAAACTGTGGGTCAGGACCCCAACATGAGTCGCAACTCCATTTTAATGGGGTCGCCAGGACTGGCTTAGACTTGCTGGGGCCTGAGGCCAAAGCCAAAGCCTGAGGGCTTCAGCCCTAGGTGGCAGGGCTCAGGTTACAGGCCCCTACCTGAGGCTAAAGCCCTTGGGCTTTGACTCCTTCCCCTCCCACCCCCCCTCCACCCAGGGCAGTGGGGCTCAGGCTTTGTCCCCCACACCTGGGTGGTGGGGCTCGGATGGGCTCAGGCTTCGGTCCCCCCTCTTGGGGCCCTGTCAGGGCCAGCTCCAGGCACCAGCGAACCAAGCAGGTGCTTGGGGCGGCCAATGGAAAGGGGCGGCACGTCTGGGTCTTGGGCAGCAATTTGGTGGTGGGTCCCTCAGTCCCTCTCGCAGGGAAGGACCCGTCACCGAATTGCCGCCGAAGAATGAAGCGGCGCGGTAGAGCTGCTGCCGAAGTGCCGCCGATCGCGGCTTTATCTTTTTTTTTTTTCCCCACGCTTTGCCGCTTGGGGCGGCAAAAAAGCGAGCCGGCCCTGGGTCCTGTAGTATTTTTTGTTGTCAGAAGGGGGTCATGGTGCAATGAAGTTTGAGAACCCCTGGAGTAGACGTATGCCCTGGAGTAGACGTATGCTGTTTGAGAAGGGACCATGCAGGCTACCAGTAGAAGGCCTGTGCAGTTGCTGGAGGGACCAAGCAAGCCCAAACAGAACTTGAACTCAGGACTGGGGAATAGGTCCGGACAGTAGCCTGAGCATGAGGTCCCTTTGTTCTATTGCTGATTCTTACATGCACTGTAGGCTGAACAGGGGCTCATGCTCACGCTACTCTCTGGACCTATCCCCCAGTCCTGAGGTGTCTTCACTGGAAGGAGCCATATTCCTGCTGACAGTTCTTTTCAGTGACAGGGGGCCTCTGTCCATGCTAATAAATGTGCTGGGATAGATCTCTCTGTTGGAGTGATTTCTGAGTCATTCACTCAGTCCTCATTTGCCAGAGATCCTCAGAGGTTCCCAAACCTGTCCATGAAATGGGGGATGAGGTTCAGATGAGCAAGGGCCCAGTTTCCAGCTCCTCACTCCTTCCAAGAGTTCAGCTCACAAGCTCTCTAAAGTCTGTATGTTTAGAACAACCTAGTAAAGAGAGGATGGCCCACACGCTACATTATTTTCATCCTAAAAAAAGAAAAAAAAATTCTGCAGCAAATGTTTATTTTCTTAGTTTCCCATCCATATTGCAAAATGAGCTCTATTATATGTCTAATGCTACTTTTCTTATTTAAAAAGAAATCTGTCTCTATCTCACTGGATTTTATCCATAACCATGACTAACGGCTTTAAAAAAATGCAACCATAAAATAAAAGTTCACCTGTTCCCCTTAGAACATTGGGTCTGATTCTGCTTTCACTTGCGTTGTTTTATACCGGCGTAACTCTACTGAAGTCAGTGGAATTATGCCTTAGTTATTACACTGGTTTAACAGACAGAAGAATTAGGACCAGTGGTCATGATTATGACCTCACCAACAGTTTTATACTCATCTGCTTTATACAGGCCTTATTCACAACTGCATTTAATTTTAATTAATGGAGATATCCTATCTCCTAGAACTGGAAGGGACCTTGAAAGGTCATCGAGTCCAGCCCCCTGCCTTCACTAGCAGGACCAAGTACTGATTTTGCCCCAGATCTCTAAGTGGCCCCCACAAGGATTGAACTCACAACCCTGGGTTTAGCAGGCCAATACTCAAACCACTAGCAATATTACACATTGAAGTGAAGTAAAGGACAAAACCTTATCTAATTAAAATTCCAGGGGGGATTTAGGTGGCAAAATGAGTAATGGAGTGGTGAGTCAGGCCCTGATTTTATAACTCTACTCCTGATGTACATTAGTATAAATAAGATCAGACTCAGGCCTAGTGTATTTCTCTGGAATAAATTTTCAGGAGTCTGGCCCCTCTTAGTTATCCTGTGCTCAGCAGAAACCCGCTTCCTGCTTCTGTGCTGTGGAAGCCAGACAACCTTTTTTATAAACACTGTACCACCAAGACTTGAGTCCGTAAGAAATGAAGGAGTGGAAACTTGGAGAGTCTGGCTTCTCTGCCTGCCTGAAGAAAATCTTCCAGCTTCAGCAAGGGAGATTTTCAATGGGACTATGGGAGTAATACTAAGTTTTTAACCAAGCCAGAAACTGACTTTACCAATCCATCACTCAGCCCTCATTTTCCAAAGATCCTCAGAGGTGCCCAAACCTGTCCATGAAATGGGGGATGAGGTTCAGATGAGCAAGGGCCCAGTTTCCAGTTTATGGCCAACTCCTCACTCCATCCAAGAGTTCAGCTGGCCAACTCCCCTATTTTCTGTCTTTTATGATCTGCGCTCCTCATTGATTTTTGTGGTGTAGGATGAGGCCTGTTGTCAGAAGGGGCCATTGGAGGTAGTCCTGGTGAAGGGATCTCTGTTTGTTTATGGTTTCAGATGATCACCATGCAGAGCTCAACAGTTTTTCTCCAATTTTTTTACATAGAATCAAATGAAACATGGTGTTTTTTGGCTGTTTCATTTTTCACTCAAACCCCAAGCTCAAAGTAAAGCTCCGCGGTTGTGAACTCACCTGTACCTAAACAAAAATATTTCTTCCAAAGCCTTTTGAATCAAAATCACCATGTTTTTTGACAAGTCTAGACCTTATACTCCCTAACAGAGAAATCTTTTCTGTGAGATAATATTGTCCATATGTGTTGATCTTAAATGCTATTTCCTTACCACATTTCTCTTCTTGCCTTGGGGTCAAAGTAGGGGTTTTTAATATGCATCCACATACCAATACTTTCTGTTGAAACAAATCAATAGAGCAAACCCTCAAAAGTTTGTACTATTCTATTAGATTCTGTGCCTACAGTATATCCACAAATGAAAATAGTCTCACAAAAGTAATGAGTAGGCCAGTTCTATTACTTGGTTTTCATGAAAAATACTTACAGAAACCTAAAAATCTTAAATGAGTTTTAATTTCATGGGCTGGATATATGCAAAGCTTTGGTCATAACAAAGAAATTACTGTTAACATAATTTGCATTTTTCATCAGCAATGCATGCCCAGACAGGAGAAATTCTCCTTTCCCACAGTTCATTAGCATGCGTTGCTAAATTTGGGGATGTATTTATAAAGTGTGGTTTTACTCTGCCAAAAAGGCTTTGGTGGGGTTCCATGTTTATTGTGTCTCGATGAGTTCCTTGACAACTGTGCTCTATTTACAAGGGGGGAAATTGCAGGTTTTACACCTAATCCAGCAGTAACAAACATTATGATGGTCAGTTATGCTCTCACTGACATTTGTGCAAACCCACTGTCTTCAGATTATGTCCTCAGTGACGCCTGTGCAGATCCATTGCCTTCAGTAAGTTTGTCCCAGTGTGACTAATTTTGGAATTTAGTTAATGAGTCCATTGATGATGCACGAGGAATAGAATCCAGCCCACGTTCTCTTAGTTGTGGTGGCTCTTCAAGGCTTAAAGGAATAAAAAGCAATAAAAAAGTACTAAACGTATGTCTTCATTGCACAGTTAACCCAGTGACTGTCACCTGGGTCTGAGCACCTGCATTAGCCTAGCCCATGTGTGAGCATCCCTACCAGACATGTCAAACCCACAAAAATAACACAGAAATTGGGCTTGGTTTTGGCTTAATTGGCTTGAAAGTTGCTTATTGGCTAGTTTTTGGCTTGTTGCCTTAATTTTTTTTTTTTGATCGGCTCCTGGCAAGCAGGGGCAAGGTGGGGGGAGAGAATCAGGGGTGCACAGCAAGTCCACCACAGTCCCAGACTGCACGCCAGGGGGATCTAGTCACATAGAGTGTTGGGGTTCTTAGGGATTAGCTTGTTTTGGCCTTGTTTTGAAATGGGATTAGCTTGATTTTTGGCTTATTGTGAAAGTTAGGGCACTTATTTATCGTGTGAAAGTTGGCAACTGTGATACCTACAGCAAAACCTAACCTACACTACTGTGTTGTCACTGTTTCTGCTCTCACTGTGTCTGGGTGCATAACCCACGGTTCTTTGTGCTGAGACACTCTAGGATTCTGTCCTACTCAGCTGCAGGAAAACTTGTCTGTCCTTTGGGGGGAATTGTGGGAAGGCATTGGAGGACTATTAGCACACAAGTGATTTACTATATCCTCATTGCAAAGTGTGTGTGTTCCAACCTGAGTTAAACCAGAGCCTGGGCTCTAATGTATGCCCTTCACTGGGTAAGATAGCTCAGGCTTAAAACACATCCAAACCTGGGTCAGATTTTTTTCTTTGTGGATGGTAGATGGGGGGTGGTGAGAGGTGTTGGACTAAAAGCCAGGTAAGAGCCTGAGTTAACTGTGCAGTGAAGATACACCCTAAAGCAGGGATAGTCAAATTATTTTCTGTCAAGGTCCAAATTTCTTAGTTAAGGTATAGTCAAGGTCCAGACTCCAGAGAAAATAATAATTAAAAAATTACAAGTCAATAAAAAGATATTGGGGTCCATTCAAAAGCGTCTGGTGGTCTGGATTTGTCCCGCAGTCCGCCTATTGACTACCCCTGCCCTAAAGTCAGTAAGATAAGACTCTGAATATGCACAGGGAGTTGAACTATTGAGGAGGAAGAAGATAACATTTTTTATGTTTCAGATCAGAACCTTACTTTAATCTTAGCCATTTTATTGTGTATGTGTTGTCTTAGTGTGAAAACACATTGCCATCTTTAACTTTCCCGTGACATACACTTTGCAGACCTCCTTTGATAATATTCCATTTATCCACTTCTTATATTATCTTCTGTTCAGACACAAGAGCTTCCACCGAAAGATCCAGCCTGGGCTGAGGTTTAAAGAGGAAAAATACTTGGAAATTTATGAGCATGAGCAGTGAAGCTTCTTGTAAAAGCTAAAAATGTTTGGCATCCATAGGTATTCATGGCAGCAAATCCAGCAGAGGCACATAATGTGTATTCTCACTAATTTCTGCCCAGTGGGATGTTTTCATAACTATTGCTTTACTATGGGAGATTTCAAACAACACAGTGTAACTCAATATTTTGCAGGGAAAACATTATACTAGAAACCCAGGATAGGTTAGAAGATATCCAAAGATTTCTACTAGTTCGTCAAAGATCTATGCAGACTTGCACTCAAATTCTACACACCTGGGTACAGAAAGTTTGGTCTTCAGTTTCATCTGGACAGTTAAGTATGATTTTAGTCCAGAAGCCATTTCCCATGAATTCACATCAACTGCATAATCTGACTTTTCTATAACACAAAGTTACTTTGGAAAGTGAAGTTCTCTGTTCAAAGTGCAGGCAGGTTGATTCGATTCCTGCATGGAATGTACTGTCAGTTCATTTTCACTAGAGTGAGAGCTATAGCAGCATTCTCCTGCCTCTTCCCCCACCAGATTTGAGCTAAATTCTAAACCAAACCAAAACAACCCCCCCACCTCTCATCTATTTTCTTTTCTTTTACCCTCACTGAACCTGTCCATCGTGAGTGGTGGTATTTACTAGGTCTACAGACACCCTTTCATGGGAATCTGTATGCTGTTGGAACTGCTCTTGATTTTTAGAAAAAACAAAAACCTATTCTGCTTTGGATAGTGCAGGATGGAACATTAAATGAGACTAGGTCAGGTCAGATATAAAGGAAGCAGGAAGAGAACAACAGTGAGCAAGGAAACATTAGTTTGAAAACAATTTCATATTCATCACTCATGGAGCTATTAGTAAAATCATTAATTAATCAAGTAGTGTACCCTGAATGCAGCGGGAGGAAAGAGTTGCAAGACAATGCATCTCTAAGAAGGTGAAATAAGTTCAGACTGTACTTAAATGTTTATTCTACCAATTCAAAAATGAGGGAAGGGGGAATGGGCATTATGGGGCTTTGTAGCCTTAACCACAATTTTTTAATTTCTACATTTACAACTGTACTTTTGAAAAAGCAGCTACCAAACAAAATTGCACACCTGTACATGTCAACTTGTAGTTCCATTATCCTGGGGTTTCTAGGATAAGAAAAGACCCACTTGCTGAATGTCAACAAAATATATCAAACATTATCACCTGACATAACCAACGAGTCCTTGTCAGTGTGAATTAGCAGACTTTTGCCACTGTAGATTTTTATTCATTTATTTATTTTATTTTTCAACAGCAATTGCTTTAATGCTAGGCTTGAATTTGCCGTTTTCCCCACCTGGTTCCTATTGATTTGTTCTGTTTTATTTATTTATTTATTTATTTAAAAGCCTGAGAATTTATCTTCTTTTTTGCCAGTGAATGAACTTCATTTGAGCCAAAAGCGATTTGTTTGATATGTATCCATCATGTGTTCCTGCCAATTTCTAATGTATGCAAATAAGGCTCACTATTAAAGAAAAAAGCAAACAAGTTCGTACTCTAAAGTATCCTGTCCTAGCATGCATGGTTTCTCATGTAAATCTTTGGTTTGATTCTTTATGTACTGTTTGGTTGTTCAAAGTCCTGACTGGGCACATGTAGGAGATCAGTTTAAGATATTACAGTATGCAGTACTGAAAATAATACCTGAACGTGCACCACAGTATTCATTTCAAGGGATGACTACATGTACTAATGATTACCTAGCATTTGGGCTTCAGAGTAGACCTATGTTTCACATTTGTGCTGGAGCAAAGGCACAAATGTTTGAATGATGTTGGTGTACATGTTTTTTTCATAGCCAAACTTCTCACTAGCTCCATCTGAAAAGGGGAGGGACTGGGAAAAATAGTTGGATGGCAGAAACAGCACATTATGTACCGAATTCTCTGCTGGTGTAATACTTAGGTCAAGATTCTTCAACAGAATTGCACCAATCACATTTTAGCCCCAATTCAATCTCTGAAATGCATCAAATATCATAAGGTGCTGTAAGGGAAACTACAGTAACATACTGACAATTAAAATACTGTAGGTTGCATTGTGTAGCTGTGTCTGGACACAAAGGGTTTGATTCTCATTTACACTAAGGCCCCTTTACACTGCTCTGCTAGTATAAAAGGGCATTAAGATGAATTTACTCATGCTAAGGCTCCTTTATACCGCCAGAGTGGTGTAAAGAGGCCTTAGTGTAAAGGAGAATAAGGCCCATAAACTTTTTGCTTAGCTTTCTGTTGCTCTCAAGAAGAATTCCAAATTGCTTTAAATTGTATTTATATCAATTTTATAAGGTGCAGGACTTTTTTTTTTTAAGATACAAGATTATGCAATTTAATAAAACAAGCAATCTTGTTGCCTGACATTTCTCTAACTAATCTGGCAAAGCACTACAGCTCTGTTCATCGTCCTGCTTTCTTTAAATGATACTCTCTATGAGGAGGGAACAAGATGCATATTTGAATCTGGATTCCGATCCAAATTCAAACTTTCCCAATCTTGTAGATTATGATTAGGGCCTCAGGTACAGGCCATTACACGGGGAGCTCAAAGTTGCAAAATTCACATCAGCATTCAAATCCAAAGTCTGTGCATGCTGGGGGAGACACTTGGCATTTTGGACCAGTCTAATCTCTTGTATAACTAGAATCAATTGAAATATTTTAGACAATTTTGAGGAACTATTTTTGCAGAAATATGTCTGCGTTTGTTTTTTAACCAGCTCTAGTTTTCATGTAAGTTTTTAATGACTAAAGAAGAGCAGAAAAGGACTTTTGTTTTGCTATTTTTTTAATTTCAGAAATTCTTATACAGTACAATGCCTGTCTAATCATCCTGTCATGAGGGTTTCAGCAGGAAATTCACTGCATATCTCTCATAGAAAGAAGGCTAAAATGAAAATCATAATACAGTTTTAAGGCAGCATATTTAAAGGCTGAGCTATGTAATGCCAGCAAATGGGACAGAACCAGAACCAATGATTGAAAGAGAGCCCTACTTTCTTAGAAAATTTTATGAAAAATAAACTTGGGAGCATGCCAGGGTGCCTGTAAATGTTTGAAGGGGATTGTTTGTTTACAGCCCCCTCATTCACTACTCCCAGTACTGACAGCCTTCAGCTGTCTGCAGTATTTAAGTTCAGACAGTTCTAGCCTTTACTTCAAACCAGCCCAATAAAATAGTATTGGTAAAATCTTTAAAAGAGTGTTTCATGCACCGTGACAGGCTGAAATCCATTTTCTTTCAAATAACATTTTAAAAAAAGAGATCGGAGATTTCTCTAATTTCAAAAGTCTGAATCCTCTGTTATGCATCTACCATTGCTTTCAGACAGTAAGAATATGTGGTACTGCTTCCTTTTATGATTGCCTGTTTAACTCCACCCCGAGGATAAGATTTTCTGTTTAAAGAATCCTGCATTTATTTCTTTTGACTAGGCACCTCTTTGGAAGCCTCTTTGATGCCTTGGGCTGCTCCTTTAGAAGTTTGCATTTGAAATTTCCAACCTTTTTTGAAATCTAGAGCTTGAAGTTCCTATCTAATGCCCTCTGAGAGACCTTAAGAGCCTTCATTTGAAGCCCTCTTGAAGCCTTTTTAGACCCCTTTCCTCCCTTCACCTTAGAAGAAATATGTTGTGTTTGGCCATGCATTCTTGTTGAGGAAGAGTCTAGAGACAATGCTGCACCTCAGTTGATCAGTGAAGACAGGATGTAAACTGCCTAGGAAACATAAGAACTGGCTCCAAATTTAACCTAATTTCCCCACTTCCAACTCAAACTGATCTCATTGAAGGTAGGAGGCATACTGGGGAAAGGAAGTGAGATGGACATAGGGCCAGCTGTGAGTGATTCAATAGCCTCTTTGGGGCAAGGGAAAATTAATTGGTATTGGGTCAATAGTTAAGAAGTTAAAAAGAGGGGCGGGGTCAGAAAAAATTGGATTACATTTAAAGAAGGATATAGTTTGACTGGGTGGGACAACATAGGGATAGGATTAAAAATAGGGAAGAAGCCTTAAAGTTTTAGATTGATTAAAATATATACAGAACAAGGCAGGAAATTGGATTTTTTTCCCCCATCCCAGGAAAACATTTGAGATTTGGAAAAATGTTCCTGTCCCAAATGGGGGGGAAGCAATTTTGAAAATACTGAAAATCTGTAAACAAACAAAACAAACCACTTGGTTCAGGTCAATCGAACCATTTCATTTTGATTTTTCACCTTTTTAAATTTTCACTATAATTAGCTTAATTTTTGAAATGAAAAGTAATTTTGAAGCAGGAAACTGGAAAGTTTTGTTTTGAAACTGTTGAAACCTGTCACTTTCAACAACTTCTAAATACTTTTCAACTTGTTTTTCAAAAAGAGGAAATTTAATCAAAACTGACCTTTTCCCATAGAAAGAAAGTTTCATTAAAATTTTTCCAACTAGTTCTAATTACATAGTGTGTTTCGTCTTGGAGAATCCTAAAGTGCTTCACAAACTATGTACAGGGATTAATTAACTGTTTCTAGGGAGGAATGTGGTGGCTGTTTTATCAGGGCACAGAAACTACTTAAAAGTTTAAGACAGGAAGTGAATATGCATCCAGTTCAGATAAGCATCCAAACTTTCAGGGATTTATACAAAACAAACCTCCAAAGAGAGAGAAGTAATCAAAGTATTCTCAACCCATTCTAAAAATATGGAAAATGAAAATGTTATCAAATTGTATGTGGTAAGTTAAAATCATGACCAGCGCATTATAACTGTATTTATGTGGTGAGCATGTGTCGGTTTTGGCAGAAGAAAACCTAAACTGTCAAAAAATGTCTAAATTAGTTCCAAAGTTTGGGGAGTGATTTTATATTTATACAGATGCTTAAAGATATGTTGGGCATGTGCAACGGAAACAGGGTTATAATGATAGTTGGGGATGTTTTAGAATAAAGATCAAGTGATGTAAACCACCACACAGTCAGCATGTTGTCATTACCTAATTAAATAATGCTATTCAGGACAACGGTATTCTCTTCCGTATTTTTTTTGGCCTTAGATGCTGCTTGAGGTGCTGGCAATTCTATGTAATTTTTTTTTTAAAACTTACAAAATGTGTGAACTCCTTAAGCACTAACTGTAAAATAAATCACCCCATAGAAACCACACCAGCCAGAGAAGTGTGCCTTAAGCTCCACAGACATAATTGTTCTTCTGTTGATAGATGCTTTAAACACATCTTATGCAACATATGAGTAACAAGACAGAATAATTACTGTAATCAGAACATCACAAGCTGGGCCAGGACTCAGGAGAAGGTTACAGAAAAATTTTGTAAGATGAGTGGTGCTCTGCAAAAGTTCTGACTTCTGCGAATTAGTGAGACACTATCCCCGTTAAAATGTACAATACTGCTCTCTTTATTAACACATCACATTCCTTCAATGGTCTATAAAAACGTACACAATTTGTACTGCATGACACCATTTCCAACAGAAATATTTTTGGGCCTTCAATCAGAACTCAATTCAAGACAGTAAAAAGAGTGTAGCTTCAAAAAGTTTAACTTTAAGTCCTTTTTACAATAGCATTATATGTTTAGGAAGCATCTTTCATCTAGAAGAGCCAGATCCCAAGGCACTGTTCTAGAAATGGCTCTCATCTCCTGCTGCTGTTCTCTATGCTCTGTTAAGAGCTACACAGAGGAAGCCATTTTCAGTGTACAACAAATTTCATTGGTTCTACAAAACCCAGGAACTATGTTACATATTAATAGGCACCATCTATTGGCAGCGTATGTATTAACTATTTACATATATGCAGATGTAGAGCACTCATAACATGCTCTCCATAGGAGCACCACTGGTGAAGGTTGTCCAGGGCAAGCAATGAATCAGCACATCTCTTTGCTGCTTTGGCTCCAGTCACTCCCTAACTGGACCTACCCACTTTTCCATAGCTAATAATCAAAATTTAAAACTAGGCAAAGAAAACTGCTTCCTGAGAACTTCTTAGGGCAGGTCTACACTTACTTCCTGGTCCAGCCGTAAGCAATCGATCTTCTGGGATCGATTTATCGTGGCCTGTTTAGACGCGATAAATCGATCCTGGATTGATCCCGGAAGTGCTCGCCGTCGATGCCGGTACTCCAGCTTGGCGAGAGGAGTACGCGGCATCGACGGGGGAGCCTGCCTGCTGCGTCTGGACCCGCGGTAAGTTCGAACTAAGGTACTTCGAATTCAGCTACGTTATTAACGTAGCTGAATTTGCATACCTTAGTTCGAAGTGGGGGGTTAGTGTGGACCAGGCCTTAGAAACACAATCCAGTGATTTAGACTTTTGGATTTGTCTTGATAGAAATGGACTAGCAAATGAATAGTAAAAACAGGTATGAGTTGTTGATTTAAGGATATTTATTTTGTATATTTTTGACATGTGATGTTGACAATTTATATTTAAGCAGTTATGAAGCTTTACTTTTTGAATCTCAATGTCTACTGTCATTAAATAATTGTTTGACACCCCAGATGATTCCTGAACTGTGAAAACTTAAATCACTAAAAAAACATTTAAAATCCATAATTTTGTGTAACTGTGAAAATGTAAATTGATTAAAAAAATACAAATGATAAAAATAAGCACCCATATTATCTGTTGCAATTATTTTAAAAAATGAAAATTGAATTCTGCCCAGTCTACCCATAAGGGAGTGTGAAGCCAAGATGCACGCAAATTACAATTTCCATGAGGCATTGTAGGAAATATAAAAATATATGGAGATATACCTATCTCATAGAACTGGAAGGGATTCTGAAAGGTCATTGAGTCCTGCCCCCTGCCTTCACTAGCAGGACCAAGTACTGATTTTTGCCCTAGATCCCTAAGTGGCCCCCTCAAAGATTGAATTCACAACCCTGGGTTTAGCAGGCCAATGCTCAAACCACTGAGCTATCCCTCTCCCCTCAGCAACTCAGTTGAACACAGATTAATGTTGAACTGACCCGAAATAAAACATTTAAATTCAGGTCAAAGAATTGAAATAATTCAATATCGATTGATCCAACCTGGAATAAAATATTGTATTTAATTTTCCTGATGGAAAGTCAAAAAAATTTGGCAAAATTTAATTTTTTTTTCCATGGAAAACCTTGATTTTTGTAGAAATTGCATTTTCCAACAGAAAAACATTTAAACAGAAAATTCCTAACCATCTCTATCCATAACCAATGCCTGTTGAAACAGTAGTAGTTTATATGCCATATAGATTCCCCTGTAACCCTAATATATAATATCACAAAAGACATAATAATTAAACCCTGGACGCCCTTTCCCAGGTCAGTGGAGACTCTACCATGGAGGCAACTACTACTTACTAATACCTACATTGAATGGGTATTGTGAGGATTAATCCCTTAATATTTGTAAGTCTATTTGAACGTGGTGTTATGAATAATAATGTATTTATGTAATACTGCTTTGAGAACAGTGTTTATAGCTGAGAGAAGAAGGGAGCTCTGAGGGCCTAAGAATTGCCCAAAAGGTCTTGAAGGGCTCATGAAAACTCATATACTATCAATGTATGCACCTTTCAAGGCTGCTAGCTACTTCCAAATTTCTTAATGGAAAATACTGGACACAAACCAGACCTTGTGAGAATTATCAGATATCTGTTTCTACTTAACATGTCCCTTTCATCTCCCACTTTTACCAAGTTTCCCAGAGGAGAGAACAGAATATATAATATATACACACACACACACACACACACACACACACACACACACACTTTTATGCTTTTTCTGAAGAGGGCTCATTTTTACATTAGTGTGAATTTAAGGTTTGATCTTCTCTAGAAACATATATCTACAACAGAAACAGTTAGGCGTTACTTGGATTCTAATAGGAGTCCGGTGGCACCTTAAAGATTCACAGATTTAGTCTAAATCTAAAAAACCCTAAACCTAAAAAAACCCATTTCTGAAGCTTATGCCCAAATAAATCTGATAGTCTTTAAGGTGCCACTGGACTCCTCGTTTTTGTGGATACAGATTAACATGGCTACCCCTCTGATACTTGGATTCTAAGGTATACTCCAAAATGCACGGGGAATTAGAGAGAGAATTTTTATTTGGAGCACAGGTTGTTAATCTATGGCTTATGGACCAATGGTAGTCTGTGAAGAGCTGGCTTTTCATGTGATTGTGGCTCTCTTTCTTGTTTTCAACTGCTAAGAGACATTAAAGGAAGCTAAAAGTACATTAAATGCCTAAGGTATTGCTCCTCAAAAAGACCATTCTCTAGTTTTAGACACAATTTTATATCTGTTCTACACAGACTTCTTCTTTCTTTTTAAGATTAGTTAGACCACTGGTCCAATAGAATGTGGAATTTTTTATGTTTCTTTTTACCATGTTAAGTATTTGATCTACTCTAAATCATTTCACATGTTCTGTAAGTAGAGCTGGGTTAGGAAAATAACTTTATATACACACACTGGTAATTGCTGACTTCCAAGAGCCTATTGCTTCTTCTTGTAATATGTTCTGCCTGTATTATTTCTTTCTTGAAATCAATAGGACCAGTCACATTTTTAAAGTTAGTTGAATGCTTAAATACCTTGCTGAAACAGGGCCAATGTTAGTTTGAGTTATTTATGAGTAAAGGCTGCAGGATCATGCTCCAAGTCTTACCAGGCCAAACTGTCTGTCTGTTTTTTTTTTTTAATAGAATTACAATATTTAGGGATGAAAGTGATATGGTGGATAGAATATTTGGGGATTTGAGCAATACATTTGAAAGCACCTCATGAAATCTTACATGAAAAATTAATTCCAATGGGCTCAGATAGAGTCAAGGTCATGGGCGCTGAAAATTGGCTAACAGATTGTAAACACAGGATAGCGATAAATGGAGCTGTATCGAGCTGTGGGACAGAGGCTGCCCAGTGGAATAGCACAAGGTTCAGTCTTAAAAGCTGTTTCATTAATGTCTTCAATACTGATCTGGCAGAGAGAGCGAACAGCTCGTTAGATTAGCAAATAATAATACGTTGGGAGAAGGTGAATTCCAGTCATGACAATGACATAACACATAAAGGAGAGAAATATGGGAAGAAAATAAAATGAGTTTCATCCTGGAATCATGTCACCTAGGGATAGGGTGACCAGATGTCCCGATTTTATAGGGACAGTCCCGATTTTTGGGTCTTTTTCTTATATAGGCTACTATTACTTCCCACTCCCTGTCCCGATTTTTCACATTTGCTGTCTGGTCACCCTACCTAGGGAAAGATCCATTGAGTACTTGATGTTTCAGTGTGAGGGAGAAACCCAGGAAGCAGCGATGCTGAAAGACCTCCAGGGATGACAGTGGACAGACAATTCAACATGAGTTTGCTAAACAATATGGATACAAAAACGTCCAGTAAAGGTTTGGGCTGCATACAAAATGGTATCATATTGCAGAAGCAGTTGTCCCTCTGGCCAGGGGTGCTGGAACTAGCGGTGCTGGGGGTGCGACATCACCCCCTGGCTTGAAGTGGTTTCCATCATATAGGGATTACAGTTTTGTTCAATGTCTTTCAGCATCCCCACTATACAATTTGTTCCAACACCACTGCCTCTGGTGTGACTGCACTGGAATATTGCACTCCGATCTGGATGCTATATGACCAGAAAGTCTACAAGTAAGACAAGGAATAATGAGATGGAATTTAGGAAGCAAAAATGTAGACTGTATATCAGGAAAAACTTCTTTGTGTTGAGATGTATTTGGCTGTGCAATAGCCTCCTTACGGAAGGAGTAGAAGCCCCATTGCTCAGAACTTTTAAAACTATACTGAAGAAAGTCCTAGGTAACATACCTGAACACAGCAGAATGGTCCTGCAGGGGCTGAGAGATGGGCTGGATCTTCCTTCTTTTCTGTTTCTAACTTCTGTGATTCTGTAAGAATAGCCATGTTAGAAAAGGGTCAGTTATTAAAACATCCCACTAAACATAACATTTACCTGGGAGACTACATTTGACCACATTCATTGTAATTTACAATAAAATTTGTGAACTGAGATTATTGCTGGTATTAAACATATATTCATAAGTAAATTAAGACAGTATTTAATGCTTCCTGCACTGCAATTTATTTGTGTGCCCCAATGTGGGTTATTTCTACCATGTTTTAGCCTGCAAGTTGAATAGGACTTTGATAATCTTGATGGTATTGTATGTTACTGAGATGGCTTTTCATCTCTAGAAACAGGACCGGCTCTAGGCACCAGTAAAACAAGCTGGAGCTTGGGGCAGCACATTTTTAGGGGCGGCATGGCCGGCGCCAGAATGCCGCCGCTAAAAATGTGCCCCGGCCGCCCTAGCTCACCTCCGCTGCTGCTGCCGCTCACGCGCCGCGGCCGCTCGGGGTCTCCCCCTCCCTCCCACGCTCTGGGAGGGATGGGGAGACTCCGAGTGGCCGCGGCGCGGGCGCCTCTTCTCTCCCTCCCTCCCTCCTAGGCTTGAGAGCCTGGGGGGAGGAGGCAGGGCTGGGGATTTGGGGAAGGGGCGGAGTTGAGGCAGGGCCAGGGGTGGGGTAATTAAAAAAGGGGGGGGGGGGCGGCCAAAATTGTTTTTGCTTTGGGTGGCAAAAATCCTAGAGCCGGCCCTGTCTAGAAAGATCTGAATTTAAATCCTAGTGAAAATAAGTTTCTGGTCTTTCTTCTCTCTGTTGATTGGTGATTAACATCTCAACATAACTGAGAAGCTCTGCTCAAGTTGCCTGACCCAGGATTGGAGTACAAGATGTATCCTGAGCTGAATTTGCAAGTCTAAGGGCAGCCTTGCTAAGCATGTGAAGCACTAGAACAACCGTTCCAAATTTCTCTCTAACCTATGTCTCTCCCTTTCACTGCATGTGCTGCAAAACTTCATTTCACAATTGGAAGTTGGTTAGCTAACAACAATGTAGTTTCTCTCTCTAGTGACATCAGTATTTGTGGCCATAACTATGAAAAGAGTTACTTGAACTTTCAGAAGCTTGTAAGCTCTGATTGTTTTGGCCCCTTAAGATATTATCAACACATAAACAGGAAAGGAAAACATATATAGTATCTACAACAAAATGTACCGCACACCCAGACATGGTAGCCAAAACTAAACCAAAAAGAGAAAAACATGCCACTTTCTTGGCAGAAATATGAGGTAACTTACATAAGCAAAAATCATGCCTGTAGCTACCATAAAATCCTAATCCGCATACTAAGAATCTGTGGTGTTTGAATTTGTTCAATATACAAACTAAAAGCGAGCATGTAACTGCACAGTCCATAGCCTTGTAACTGACATATCATGACTGGGGGGGAGGGCGGGGAAGTACAGTGGAAGTTGAGAGAAATATGCATGTGGCTGTCTCATGTTGTTTAAATTTTGCCTTGAGAAAGGGATGCATTTCACAGGATTGCTCACTTGATTTGCAGGGAATTTCTAAGACACTAAAGAGTACAATACTGCACTATTATGCAGCATAAGAAAGCTTTAGAAGTAGAAACATTGATATAGGACATGCAGAGGTCAATGTGTTATGCTAGTGCTGTGCTAGTCATCTGATTTCTATTGGTTGCTTTAAATACAAACCAAGAGTCCTCCAGTTAGATGTCTAGAGGCAGCAGATGATGTTGCTTTCAAGTTTAACAAAACTTTTTTTTTCTTTTATTCCAGTGTAAGTGTAAGACAATTCACAATCCCCACCATGATAATAGTTGTAATTGGGACTTCAAGTCCTGAGAAAATGGCATCTGACAAAACCCTGGGTGCTTTCATATCATCCACTATACATGTATACAAAAAAAAGGAAAGAAGGCTGCTGATTTCTAGCTGAAAATGAGCTGAGATGTATTAGCAAATACAAAGGTATACTGAAATGCGTGGATATTAAGGCCCTGACCCTGTCAGCCATTGTAAGGGGTGCAGCAGGGTTCTCAAAGTTATTGCACTCCAATGCAAATGAAATTTATACACGGAGAAAAGTAAGGGCATGAACTAGGAGTAGGTCTATACACAGAGGGTGAGATTCAGAGGGCCAGCACAGACCCTGCTTAGTCCCACCTAAGTCTTCAAAATCATGTTTTAGTGCGACTTAAAGAGGTGTGTAGGCCTTGTTTTGGCTCTTTGCACAAGGGTGAATTTCACCTTCCAGGCCTATTCTTTTAAGCTTCTAGTCCTGTGTGTTATCTTACTCCTGTCCTGCAGATTGTCCTCTGGAAGGCAAATGGACTATGGGCAGGAGTAAGCTATGTGTGGGGCAAGGATTTCAGGTTTAGGCTAGGTATGGTGGTACATCTCAAGCTCCACTTACACCAGTGCACCCTTTTTCCTAGTTGTTCAGGGTCGAAAGTAGGTGAGGACAAAGGCCATGTCTCAGGAGATATGGCTTGAAGCAGTGTCCCCATCATGCTGCTGAGGGCTTAGCTAACTGTTCCTTTCTTAAGCCTCTCTTCCTGATACCCCAGGGTAACCTGGCAGTTGCACAGCAGCACTCTCATTGACACATTATTAGGTTCCAGTGCCTTCCCTCTCATGCTCACTACTTTTTATTTTATGCTTGTATATGGCAACACCCCAAACATGCACTGTTCATGACCAAACTCTAAATCTGCAGCTCTTCTCTTGTCACATAGTCACAGTACCCTGTTTGATCTTACCTACAGAAGCATGTGTATCATAATAGCTATGCCCAGCACAGTAAGTTAAAGCTAGCGGCACTTACCTAGCCCAATAGATTACTGAATGGACTCTGTATTGCTATGTGAAAGTCCCAGCATTAATTACTGGCTGCTTCTCTTGCTTTTCGCAAGAGCAGGGACAAGAGTGCTGAGGAAGAGAGAGACAGACAGCTCTGGAGAAGAACAATAGAATCTCAAGTAGTAGTTCTGAAAGGTTCCAGCCATGTTACTTACTAGGCCTGCCATATCTCTTTAGCAAGCTGAGGGACTATTTATCTTTTTCCATCTTGTCTCTCTCCCTCATTATTTGAGGGACAGTGGTTCTGGTGATGCCAAAACTTGGAATCCTGGGACTGAGGGGGGAAAAAGGCATTTGGGTTTGCTGGGTAGGATAGGGGGGATGTTCATCAAAGCTGTGGATTTCATTCACGTACCTGTTCATTACTGACCCTTTGTAAATGGAATATTTGGACCACATAATCACTCTTTAAGGCCTGATATCTCGCTCTTGTGCCTGGACTTTCAGAGGCATTTAGCCACAAGTGATATATTATATGGCATGATGGCCTTTTCAAGGTTATAGATCAACACCCCATTCAGATAAGCAGGTCAGGACTTTGACCAGCATGGTGGCCTGAATTCTTGCTTGATCACTTAATTTCTTATAATAACCCACATTTCTGTATTTGTAGCATGATATGGGCCTGTTCTGGCTTGTGCTTCGTTGAAAATAAAATTTCAAAAACAATCTTGAATTCTTATTTCACCGGCCTGCATTCATTCATTATTTGTGCGTCAAACCTATAAATCAACACTGCGATTCCCTTTGTAGAAGCAGTTCCCTGTTCTACCGTTATTCCTCTAATAATTATCTCATCTCTTTCAGCTTATACAGCTGCCTTCTGCTGTCTTTAAATAATTGCTTGTAGATTAAAATTCTTGGCATAGAGTGGCCTTTCTCTAATCATATGTCATCATCCTGATTATTTCTGCTCCTCGGGGGATTGAAAGCTTGTAATCTTAATTTGTAAACCAGTCTGATTAAAGGTATCTTATTTACAGGGCTTTAAATGAGAACTCAGTATGTTTCCTTTATTTCAGGGAAAATACTAATAAATTATCCTTTTTATTGAAGTGGTTTGTGAGAGGGCAGCCAGCCTTTGGGCTACTCAGGCACCGCTACCACAGCATATTTTGTTAAAACAGTCCTGCCACTCATTATTAAGCTGCAAAGTGTTCTGATGCAGTCACCCCTGACTGCTTGGCTAATGTACCTTGACTCCAAACCCCATGCAAATCCATTCCTTTACAATGTACACCGTGTTCACATCAAACAAATTCAGTCCTTCCTTCCCCTCCCAACAATCCCTTTATGGGTGAGTTCTGTAAAATGGCCAACATTTGAATGTTTGGGTTTCTAAAGACAGTGGGAGTTGTGGATTAGTGAGCACCTCTGAAAATGAGGCCACTTATTTAGGTGCCTAAATATAGATTTAGGAGCCTACCTTTAGAAACCAATGTTGTTGGCCATTACTTTTACACAATACATCTCAGATTCACTTGCAGTATGAGATTATCAATTGATAAAATGCTTCACAAAGATTTAAGTTAAGATCTTAAAACAAAACATTTCCTTTACTGGTTTACAAAGCTGCTACCAAAATGTTGAGTTTAAAAATAAAGTTAAGTGTTTGTATTGGCCATTTGTTTCTTAAATAATGTATCTGGCACTTGAGAAAAGGCACATCATGAGCTAGTTCATAGAAAAAGTGTGTAGGTAATGTTAACCCATCTACCAAGTAAATCAAGTCAAACAAAGCAGCAAAAGGCAGCAATTAAATGGCAGAGAGTTAGCTGTCAACATGAATTTATTAACATGAATGGTATTTCTAAACATGAAGTTATTAGGGCTGGGTGGAAATTTTCTGCTAACATGTTTTTTATGTCTACTTCAATTAAATGTCTTTTAGAAACTGGAATGGAACATTTTGATTTTCTGTTTCAAAATGACTTTTTTTTCCAATTTTTAAAAAAATTGTATTATCATATAAGCATTTTAAAAAGTCAAAATCTGAACAAAAGTTTTTTGATTGACCCAACGCAGTTTTTTTCAGAATTTTGCTCCATGGGAAATTTTTAAAAATTGTTTTCATCTCATTTTTTAATAGAAAAAACCTTCAAAATCCTGGAATTTTCTGTGAAACGAAAAATCTGGTTCCCACACAGCTCTGCTAGTGATATGCTTATAGCATTAGTCTAATTTTCATTACATTGTTTCTGTAGTAAGTTCTATCAGTCATAAAACTTTCATTAAACAAAGATTCATTTGCAGGCTGAGTCATGGCCGCCACGCTGTTAAAGCCATAGTTGGCGTTGTCCTGCTTTAAATGCTTCGAAGCTGTAAAGCTAAATTATATGTAAAAATCTTATATTAGGTTTTCTGTCCTGAAGGCAAGGGTTCTTGTATGAGAGAGTGAACTATACAGTTTTGGCTTTCTTCCAATGATAATATATGACTGCTTAGACTGCATGTTATGGGCAATGAGAAATAGATGTGTTTGTATTGCCACTTAATTTACTAAATCTACCATTAATAGAAAAGCAGTATTCTATTATGAACATACACAGTAAAAGAAAATACTTGGTATTACTTTTCTATGTGCTTGTGTATGTATGGTATATAATGGTACATGTAAGGAGAGTGCTGAAATAGGTGCAATGGGTTAATGGATCCGTTGAAATGAATCTCATAGTAGGAAACAGCAAATGTCCCCAGAGTCTTTTCCATATAAAATGTAAACTATTTTGAGCTGTACAGATCTGTTTAATTTTAATATTTCCATTGGAAATCTCTTCAACTTTCTTCTAAGCATTCTATTAAAATTCTACACAATAGATTTTGCGTTACATTATATTTGGTGCAAATGCTTTGTTAAAATTAATTGGCTAAATTTAGCTTTGGATGCAGGCAACCAACGTACCTTGAGTTCATATTAAATAAGACAGCTCCATGTATAATCTATTACATGCTCTTAGTATAAGTGTGCATTATTTCTAATATCAGCTAAACCAAATACAACTCTTTTCTTAAACATCCACAATTGGAGCTAATATATCTGTGAAGAAACATATTCTGCCAGATAACACAGAGTCCACAAGAAATAGTACATATAAGATACAGAGCAAAAAAGCATTCAAGCCACATCTTGATAAAGCCTGGGGACGTTTCCTGCAAATGTTGTTACGTGACCAAAAATATTATATGTCTGTGCAAGATAAATTAATGTAAATGGGTGGTTAGAAGTGCAGTTGCCCATTTTGTGCATGCACAAATGGATAAGTCCACAAATCTTGCCAATGTATTTATAGATACTTGTTTGAAATGTGGTCCACGAAGCACAGACTACATTATAAATACTACACAATCCATTCCTGCCATACAGATTTCAACTAGAAATTCTTGCCTCTCTTCTTATAGACAGTATTAGTATTCCTTCAAAAAATATTTCCCTCAAATTTTCATCACTTGGCCTTATGTGCAAAACATTTGCAAGCTTCTTCCCATGGGGAAACAATTCTATTTTTACTTTCCAGTATTTTCATCATAAATAGAGTCAATGGTGTGCTGGAGGTCCTGGTCATTTATCTGCAAAATTCACATTTTCTGCTAGAATTCTACACTGAAAAATTGAGGCTCAATTTTTTTTTTTTTTTAAATTTTGGAAAACTTTGTTTGTTTAATCAAGAAACCAGTAACACTGGCTGGGACCTGACAGATCTTTAGCAAGCTCCCCTAGGTGGCTCTGCACACTCAGAGCAGGTCTTCCTCACCTGCCTTTAACAAAGATAGTTGATTGCACAAAGTTCTGCATTGGTTCTATGAGGTAGATGAACACTTATTGGACACTGAGGTGACACTATCAAACTCACTTAATCTCTCTCAGTATCATCTTCTAGTATTTTATCTAATCTCTTGGGGCCCAATCTTGTTGCTTTTAAGTCAATGGAGGTTTTGTTACTGGGAGCAGAATGGGAACATGGAATCTTTTCACTAATAGGGTCGCATCCACCCTCTTGGTAATCGACTCAAATAACTAATCACTCTAAAAAAAAATCCTTATGTCTATCCTGATTTTTTTCATTTTTAGGCCATTATGCCTTATGTAGCCAAGATGATTATGTGGAGCAGCACCATCCTTAATTGATATTATTGTGCTCCATAAGTTTCTCTTATATGCAGTACTCTGTATCATCTACCCCCATCTTTCTGTTGTTATAATCATTTTCTTTTACTCCTCTCTATTTTTTCAATGTCCTTTATATAATGCAGAGACCAGAATTTAGGGTCATATTTGTCACATTTTCCACATGTTCAGTTCCTATTCGCATCAAGAAGAGAACATCCTGCCCCATAGAATTTAGTAATGACAGCCTGCAATAACCTGTACAGACCTCAGCAATACCAAAGATCCCAGGGAAAAAGTAATTCAGAGGTTGGGTGGGTGTGTGTGGGTGTGTGTGTGTGAGAGAGAGAGAGAGAGATGGAAAGCAAGGAAAAAACTCTTGAACTAGAAAGTTTCAGCCCTTTTACCCAAACTCAGAATAATCAAATCAAAATTAATCCCAAACATTTCAAAAGGCTTATGTGGGGTTTCTTAAATCCTTCAGAACATATTATTTTAAAACATGATTTAAGTAACAGGATAAGGTATGTTATTTATTTATCAGTAGGGAATGGCATATGACACTCTTTCCCCTCGATCAGCCTGACAATTCTTTCCATAATAGGTCTTGGAACAAACTGAAAATATAAGGATCAAAACCACTGGTACATAGTATGCTCCTGTTAAATGAAATGTATTTGTACATATGGTGCTTTTGTGATCAAATAATTTTGTTTTTACTGTTGAACAACTGCAAATTCAGTTGCAAATTCATAGCCAATGTCACTCATTTCTCTCATCAAATATGAAGCTATGCAGGGGTGGCAGTTCGGACACCATGACACCAGTATAAAGAGAACTCTACCTGGGAATTATGCTTTGCTTTTACAGTCAAAACACATACCATTCTCTCTTTTCTGTCCGCTTTACATTAAAATAAATCTGTCAATGGGATGAAGTCAAGTTACACAACTATACAATGGGTGTGAGAACTGATCATTATTTACTATGAAAATACCATGTTACAATTTACAATCATAATAAGGCTGCTCTCCACCGCCAGTGCAGTATAAGGCTCTTTAGTGTAAATAAGAATCAGCTCACTGTGTTTACTCATTCTCAGTCAACTATCCCATCTGCTCTCCATAATGGACAATTAGGATCTGATTCTCCACTGCCCTGAACCTATCATTTGCATCTGTGCAAAGTGGGTGCAAAAAGCTAGCATTCTGATTTAGTAGCATTTTACAGCCATATGTGGGACAAGAGAGAATCATGCTTATAGTCTGGGACGTAAGAATGTCTTATCCTATCTATTTAGTTAGTTTTATGATAGTACACACATCTGTGAAAAAGCTTAGCACAACTGGCAATGCAGTGAGAAACTTTATATCTTTATAAGATATCCAAGCGGTATAATATCTGATAGTTTTCCCATTGGATTTAGTTGTTCAGTCATGAACTCTTTCTTTTAATTGAATTTCTCTTCCAAAAATGGCTGTACCCACACACATACTGCAAGATATCATCTATTGTCATTAATGCCAAAAGACTGTTCAATAGCATCTATGAAAGAAAACCTCTGACAGAATGCAATATTCCACTTCACCAAAATAAAAACAAAACCCTTTGATTTACAGAGTCTGGTTCTTTTCCTATAATAAATGTAGACATTTTCGTGAGCATTCTGTTTTTCCTGTGATTAATGGTGCTATTTATCTCAAGGACTTGAAAACAATCAGGCCATCTATTGGAAGATGGGCTAAATTCACTGACAGCAGTGGAATTACACCAGGGTTGAATGGAGCCCCTGGTGTGTAATGGCAATCCATTAGGGAGCCTAAAAAAAGTTCAGATAACTGATTGGGAGAAACATCCCAAAGTTGGAGGCTCTGCACAGAGGTTTGATCCATACAATAGGGAGACCCTAGCAGTGAGTAGGGGCAACAGAGCCTGATGTTTGTGCTGGGATTCATTTTGAAAGTTGGGGCAGTATTCTGTGGAATCCACCTGTTGGAGTTGGCAATAAACATACTACTAACATTTCCACTAGTGTTCAAAGGTAAAGTATGTGTACTAGTGCAGGATAGGAATGTGTGTTTGTTTTCATTGAACACTGTCTGACTTGTCATTTGTTAGCATATTTCTTTCCTCCTCATGTGGAGGGAATTGGCTTCCAGGGATTGATGGTTGCTGCTACCCAATGCTAGCAGGTGCCAAGCCCTTAAAGGCTATGCCAAAGCTTTTCCAAGCACTGAAAGCAGAAGAGTGGCATGCCCTTGGGGAGAAACGATGGTCCAGTGGTTAGGGCACTAGCCTAGGACTTGGGAGCTCTGGATTCATGTCCCTATTCTGCCACTGACTTACTGTGTGACTTTGGACAAGTCTCTGTGTCTCAGTTCTCCATCTGGAAAATAGGAATAATAGCACTTCTCTACCTCACAGGGGTGTTGTGAGGATAAATACAGTAAAGATTATTTAGGTTCTACTGTAATGGGAGCCATATAAATACTTTAGAATTGTGAGTGCTGGAGGGTCTACCCTATGGATCCTACTCTACGGACAAGTGCACCAATGGATTAACGACCAATTGCATAGCAATCCTGGGGATCAGTTACACCAAGGCTACAGGTTTAACCCCTGTAATGTAATACTTTGGGTGTAAGTGTTGCTTGCTATATATCCTGGCATGCATATTGGTTGAGCAACGAAAGTGAGCATTAATGTGCCATGCACTACCAGTGTGGAGTTACGGAATTGCTAGCAGTGGCATAGCTGTGGAAAAATGCTTGCTGTCATGGCAGGGTTGTCGTCAGTGCATGGCAGTGGTTTCTCACATGCATCCTGCTTCATGCACTGCCTCACACTAGTCAGGAAGGAGTTCATCTTGAAAGTGAAGATTGTTTTCATAACAACCAGAAATATCTGCAGCCCCTTCTGCCTGTCTTGAGTTGCACATATGCATTTCCAAGAGCTTCAGACAAAGAACCAACTGCCCTGCCAGCAGATGCAGATGGAGATGGTCTGATGGTGAAGTGGTGGAATTGCATGATTCATATGCTGGGTAGCCAGGTAATATTTTTAACTATGCTGCTTCATGCAGACCCAAGAAGACAGCAAGCTGCACTTTGCCCACTCGTAAGGATATTGTGTGACATCCTTACTTCTGGAGCTATGTGATATCTCAGACTTAGTCACTGGGATGATACCTACATTATCCAGGTGATACTACTGTTCTGATTCTTGGGGGGAGGGGCCATCATCTCTATGGTCCAGTAGTATGAGCAAGTTAGTTTATTACATTGTATAAGTAGAGCAGCACTTTAGTCAAACTAGCTCACCAAAATCTCCTTCCCATCTAGTCTTTCCATTCTCTTATGGCAGTAAACAGTTACGGGCATTAGCCCAGCCACTGAATATGAAATTATCCTAGCTGTTCTACTTGGCTAAGTTGAAGTCTGGGAGACTGACTTCTAGAACTGGGCAATGTAACATGGAGACAGAGCTGCCTTCTTTGACCTGGGAAGATGTAAGCTTAGAAAAAGTATTCAAGTTTATTTATTTATCAAACCTTTTCAATGCTACCATAGTATAGATAAAATTCCTAAAAGAATGTATCAAACAAGCTGAGAAATACTATGACGAAACAGTCTCTTTATGGGCAAAGCAGAGCCCTCAGAGATTAACTAATAGGTACTTCCCATATAATTAGTGTTTACTTTATTAATGAGTCAAGATTTAAATAACCACACTCATTTCTATTCAGCACAGTATGCTGGACAGTTAGAGTATGTACTATATGAACTATTAACATATCTTTCTGAATTCTTTTATGGCCCTAATCTGTGTGTGTGTGTAAAACTTTATAACATGTTGATGTAATACATTTTTAAAGTATTTTTATTTCTTAAGCCTCTGATTAACTGACAACAATATGAAATTTGGTATAGGGAACATCTTTGACAACACCTATCTAGATTGTTGTCCACTTGTTTCATGTAAATATACTCAAAACCACATTTTAAAAAAATATAAATGAGAGCAAAGCTGTAAAATAATGTTAATGCCACAAGTGAACACTACTAAGGAGGTAGGATTGTGTTTTTCGGTTTTCATCTCTCTTTAAGGAGAAAAATAGTCTAGTTGAAAATTACATAATTATGTTCCTTTTACCTAAGGCAAGTTCTGCCAGTGAACCATCATCAAAGGTTTGCATTTAAGCAGGAAACCAGCATTTCTGGCTGGAAAGAAAGACAGCATTATCTCTAGTTTGTTTACTTTAAGCTGTAACAGTAAAACTTTAGCACGAACATGGGAGTTTGTATCTACATAGCTCAGGAAGAGAGACCAAGCAAGAGATGAAGTGAATATGTTAGATATGGGTGTGCATATCTTCATGCCTGGCATACAAGATTTAGTATACATCACTGAGCAAAGCTGTGAGATGTTATCTCAATGCCAATACATCAGCATGTTTTCCTTGGCTGAAAATTGACCATCTTTTCTGAATGCCAACTCAGTTATCAGAATAGGAGACCCAAAACTATCTCACAGAGAGAGGGGTGGGGGAGAGAGAGAGCACATGATTGGTAAGAGAGAGTATGTTGGAATGCACTTTGTGCTGACCTATATGTAAGAGAGGTAGAATGCTGTTACAGTACAGTACTTTCCTTTGGGAATTTCCTGTGGAACAACATTGACCAGATAACTAACTAAATAGATATTAGTGAGAGAGAGAGAATACAAGGGATATTTATCCTTAACTTAAACAGGTCCAATAATATCTGGAAGAGCTAATCATATTACTGTATGTATAACTACTGCAATCAACAGGTTAAACCCTTGTTACTGGAGCCATCTGGAAAATAAATTCTCTCTCAAGGAAATTGCTGCTCCACTCTGCATGCTGTTACAAGTTAAGCTTGTATAAAGCAAAGGGTGAAGAGACTTGAAAGATTATCTTGCCATGCAAATTTGAAATACACATGATTTCATCACAGGCACTTTCAGAGATGAAGTAAAACATATAGAACAGTGATTCTCAAACTTTTTTACTGGTGATCCCTTTCACATAGCAAGCCTCTGAATGTTCCCCCTGCTCCTAGCAATTACAATGCTTTTTTAGATATTTAACACCATTATAAATGCTGGATGCAAAGTGGGGTTTGGGGTGGAGGCTGACAGCTCGCGACTCCCCATCTAAGAACCTTGTGACCCCCTGAGGGGTCCCAACCCCCAGTTTGAGAGCCCCTGATATGGAAGCTTATAGAAGTTAAATATTACTAGGCATTCCCAAATAACTTACCTTTGTATTGTTAGTACAGTAGTACAGTTGTATTGTTAGTACAGTTCTGTCTTCATGTGTATTGGGGTTGATGTTGATGGGAAAAGTCACATTGCCTTCAAAGGGCTTTGGAGCAAGCCCTCTATGTAAATTGCATATTGCATTGGTCTATAAGGAAGGTTGGCCAGCAGAATGTTTTGCTAGGTTTATAACCCACTTGAAAACTGGGTTCTAGAATTAGACCCCAAAAATCATAGAATGTCAGGGACTTTAGGAGGCCATCTAGTCCAACCTCCTGCTCAAAGCAGGACCAGTCCCCAGACAGATTTTTGCCCCAAATGGCCCCCTCAAGGATTGAGTTTACAACCCTGGGTTCAGCAGGCCAATGCTCAAACCACTGAGCTATCCCTCCCCCCTTCTGAGTTCTGTTTAGGTTTGGCAAAAAGTGAGAGATGGATTTGTGTTCTTTTTCAAAATGTTAATTCCCTAGTTCCTAGAAGCAGAGCAAGCATTATCTTCCAACATGAATCTTTGGTGACTGGCTTCCTTTTAGTTAGAAAGACTTTGTTATATTTCCTTTGAAAAACAATAGTTGAAATGAAGGGAAAGGGAGTATAACTAACATTAATAGGATGAAATTAAGAAAGGGAAAACATGTTGAGTATCAGGAAAAACATCCTGACAGTGAGATCTATTAGACAACTGAATAGTCTCTTGAAGGAAGTGCAGGAAGCCACATTGCTTGAGACATTTTAACACTACACTGGACAAAGCACGAGAAAATATATCATAGGAACTAATCTGGCATAGACAAAGGAAAAAGGCTAGCTGGCCCAACAGACCCTTTCTGTCTCTGATTTCTAGAGAAGTTAAAAAGTAGCAGAGGCTTAGCGAAGCCTTAAAACACCACCAGATCTTCAAACCCTTCTGAAGCAGTTTAACCAGGTGCTCTGTTCTGGTATGTAGACAGATGTGATACGGATTCTATTGAACAGGTACAGTTTTTAGGCACTGACACTCACATCAGTAGATTCTAGACCAAAATGTAAAGCTGACAAGGCAAATTCCCTGAGATAATAAGGCAAACTGTAAAGACAAATTTGGGAAATTTAATCCCTGTAACCAGGGCCGGCTCAAGCTTTTTTGCCGCCCCAAGCGGCGAAGAAAAAAAAAATCGATTGAGCTGTCGCCGAATTGCTGCCAAAGAGGAAGTGAGGGACCCACCGCCAAATTGCTGCCGAAGACCCGGATGTGCTGCTCCAACAACGGACGGACTGTCGCCCCTTTCTATTGGCCGCCCCAGGCACCTGCTTCCTTTGCTGGTGCCTGGAGCCGGCTCAGCCTGTAACTTGGAAAATGACCTTAATGTGGCTATAACTCAAAAGAATATCAGAGCCACCAATCCCTACCTGTACAGCTCATTCGGGGCAAACAGACCATGTCCCCACTGCCTGTGGTCGCAGGGCCGGCTCTAACTTTTTTGACGCCCCAAGCAGCAAAAAAAAGC
>NW_020664471.1:5687107-5736514 GCF_002925995.2 Terrapene triunguis
CTCAGATATGGTTTTTGAGCACACAAACAGGTGAGCATGGAACATTTCAGGTTCAGGGGCCCATCTGAAAATGTTGCATTATCTATTTTAAACAAAGACCTGTGATGGAGAACAATTTAAAAAACCTTGCTGCTATGCTTATGAAATATTTTAGCCATATAGATGTATTGCAATACACATCTCCTGATCCTCAGCTAGTCTAAGGGTATGTCTACACTAAAGCTGGAAGAGTGACTAAGGTAGTCCACTAGAAATAGATGCATAACCACAGTGGTGCAAGCAGAGGGAGAAGATAGCGGCCCCAAACATGATTCCATCTGAGACGATAGGTACTGCAAAAAAAAAAAAAAAAAAAAGTGTGCTCTTAACTCAGGTTACCTAACCCATGTTAGCTAACTCAGGTTGGAATAGCAGTGAAGACATGGCAACTCGGTTTTTAACTCAGACTTGAGTTAAAGCCTACATGGGAGGCTGAGTTTAGCTAACGCAAGTTAGGAATGCACTTTTTTTGCAATGTAGACATACCCTAAGGCCCTGTTATGCTCTGCTCTGCTCTGCTCTGGCAGTATAAATAGGCTGTAGTGCTACTGAGAATGAGGGCCACAGAATTTAATATTACAGTTAAGGTTCTTTTGTTTAGCAACTATTTATCCCACCTCTTCCAAGTAACATCACAAGAGGAACATATGCACCCTTCAACTCCCGTTGTGAGTTTATTAGTTGACTTGTGCATGTATTTTTAAAAACATTTGAGTAGCTTTAGTTTTAAATTCAGCAATACATTTTATATTGGGCAAACTTCAAACTGAAATAAGGGGAGTTTCATCAGAGATGAACTTGGCCTATTCTTAAAATTATTAATCTTGGTCAATCTGCTGAAGTTTGTTCTTAGTCCTTGTTCGGGCAAAACTCTCATTGATTTATAGAACTGAGTAAAATAATAATTAATAATAATGAGGATCTCCTTGTGCTGTGTCTGATTAAAATGGCATTAACTTTTATTTTTTGACCCGTTGCTAATTGACCACAGTTGCAATGTGAGATTTCTTGGCTGGTTGCACAGATATTAATGTGTTGGGGTTTATAATTATATTGTAAATTACTTTTGCTGTAACATCCAGCCTATGCACTGGAATATTTGAAGACTGCGGTTTTCAATGAGGTGCAGCTGTTCTTGCAAGGATATGATTTTCATTGCTATCACTTTTCTGCTCTGTCTGTAATAAGATTCTCCTGCAACTTCCCAGGCTGTTAACAATACGCTGAGGTCTAAAGAGTCAGCCTAGCACTTTGATCCATATTTTGCATATTTTGATCTGTTTGTCAATGATATCAAGAAAGAGAAAATAAATCTACAGTACTACAGTCTGCTTTGACACTAGCATCCTGTCAGTAGGTTTGGACTGGCTGAGAGGACTTCAGATAAATGCCGCAAGAGCCCCCAAAACCTGCCTGGCCACATTTCTCTTTTTGTCCTTATGTGTGTGTTTGAGGGGCAGTGATATAGTAGTAGATAATGATAGGTGGTTTGAGATAAGCAGTTCCAACAAATCAGTGTGCTTGGCATGGTGATCGGATGAGCATTTCATGTAGCCATTTTATAATTGCTTGCTATTGAGCAGAAAGTACAGAAGGGAATTATTGAACGATTAATCTTTGCAAATGTTAGACTCTCCCCACACAGGCCCTGATTCAGCAGGTTATTTAAGCACATGCCTAACTTTAAGCAAGTGAGTAGTCCTATTCCCTCTGATGGGACCAATCCCATGCTTAAGTACCTTGCTGAACTGGGGCCTCAACGGGTGCATCTGCACAGCATTTGGGAGTGAGCCTCTCAGCCCAATATCCTGGGGCTAGCGGGGCTCATGCTAGTGCTCTCAAAATAGCTGTATAGAGAGCACTTTGAGGTTGCGATTTGGGCTGGAGCTCTGAAGCCAAATGAGAGGGGTGGGATTGGGAGCCCATGCTCCAGACCAAGCCACAACTTCAAAGCACTGTCTATACAGTTATTTTTAGAACATTAGTCCTTCTCACCCCAATCTATCAGCCCAGGCTAGGAGGCTTGTTCCAAAATGTTGTGTACACAAACCCAGTTTGGGTGTCAAACTCAATCCTTGCACCTGAGTTTGCAGAGGCATGGAGCCTAATCCAAAGTCTGTTGACATTAATGGAAAGACTCTCCATAGACATCAGTAGGCTTTGAATCAAGTCCTGAGAGCAGTACAGAAGCAACATGCTCAGCTTGGGAGGAGGGGTTTCACATTGCACACACCAATCCGTATAATTGTCTCAGGGGTCAACGGTGTCAGTCATCAGAGGATGTTATATTCAGGTGGCCTTAGGCATATCTTGTGCTTGTCACAACACAGAGTCAGGAGACTGCAGTTCTATTCCTGGTTCTGCTAAAGATTTTTTTGGATTTACTCAATGATTTTTGTATCCTTTGCTTTTTTTTTCCATTGGGGAAGGGGTGGGGAGGAAGTAGTCGTAATATGTTTTAAATGGTATTGTTTAGAAACTGGCATTATTTCTAATGTGTGAAAATATGGTTAGATGTATTGGGCTAAATTTTCCAAATTCCCTTTAAAAATGTGTGCATAAAATTTACCGCTTTTGTCTGCATATGCAAAACTCCACAGATGTGTACAATCTGCTATTTACATTGCACTTTCCTGAAAGTGACTCTGAAAAATTGGTCCATTCGTAGTTCTTTAAAAAAATCCAACCTTAGTTTAAAAAGGGGGGCGGAGGGAAAGCAGCTCTCAGAGGATGCATTACATTTTAAGAGCACCCCTGCAAGATACTGGCTTTTATTTTATAACTATACCCTTAGAATACTAAGATTTACACCCCTCATTAATGTAATTTATAAGACAAGATGACAAGAGTTTTAAAAGGTCTGCAGCCCATCCAGTCAGCAACATCCAGGCAGTTCAGGTTTGACCAACCTGATCTTGTCAAGTCAAGAAAACAAAAATCAATCAATAAATAGCAGGAGTGAGAGTACTTAAAATGAAAAAAAGAGAGTTCATTTCCTGGTAAGGGAGAGGGGCCAGGCAAGCTGCTGCCATTTTGCATTGCAGAGAAAATACCACTAGGAAGTGAATTCTTGGTATTATTTCCTATTGAAACACTCTGAGAATTCTCCCTCTTGGTCTTTTATGGTAGATTGATGAGAAGCATGATAGGAAATGCTTGGAAATGGCTTGTTCAGAGACAGAGCCAGGTCAAAGCAAGCCTGACCCTGATATGAGCCCGAGAGTCACATTTCCATCTTGCTACCGCCAATAATAACCCACACAGGTATTAACTTTCATTTTAAAGTGACCTTCTATGCTTAGAGCTACTACTCAGAATATAATTAGTCAACATAATCACACATTTTCCACTTTTTTACTGAGAAGGCAGAATATCAAGAGCATAAGCCTAAGCTAAAGGAAGGAAAGTTGTTTGCCAGTCTGAGCAAGAGACTGGAGCGTCAGGGTTCTGGATTTCTTTCCTGGCTCTGCCATTGACTTTCTGGGTGGCCTTGAGCAAGAACTGACAGACACATTTTTAAAAATTGGTCTCTAATTTGAGTATTTTAGAAAGCTAGTTCCTGATTCTCGGAGCATCCATAGCTCCCAATAACATCATTAAGTTTTCAAATGAGTCCATTAATTTTGGTTAGCTTAGTTTTTGGGGACCCAGTTGGAGACACCTAAGGTGGGATTTTCAAAAGTACTTGGTATTGGCCTAACTCTCCTCCCACTGAATTTCACCATTGACATAATTAGGAGCAGAGTCAACGACCAATCCTGAGGACCTCTGAAAATCCCAACCAGATTTTCAGCGTGACATAATACAACAGGATTGTCAATAAAATGAACGCCCAAAACTCAGGGGGGCGGGGTTGTGCACACATCCCTCCCTGCCCTTTTCTCCTCTTTTTGCCTTTTCCTTCCTTTTCACACAAGGATAAAGTGAAGAAAATAGGGAATGGTGGGGGTGGGGGTGTGTGTTTAAAAAAATGAAACCTCAGTATTTCACATTTTGGTTTGCCATCAAAAAACATTTTGACCAAAATGAAAGATTTCCTCAAAAAATTATTTAAGTGAAACACTATTCTTCATTTTAAACATTTTGATGAAACTATTTTGACCAGTTCTACTGTCTACTGTGAATGTTTTCTGTTGTCCTGTAAAGGATAGAGTGACACCTGCTCAACTATTTGCTGTCATCTCTCCAGCTAGTGGCTAGCCCACAAAGACTATATAAACCACATTACTGCTGAGAGGTAAAAAAAATTCTCCTTTTGCGGAAGCAGCAAACATGGTTTGGGAGCTAAACCACTAGTTCAAGTTCTAGTCCTTGTGCTATACGTGTGTTCAGGCTAACAGACATGATGTATGTATATTAATGTGGCTGATGACATGAGCTAGTTGTTTTCATATTCCTTTATCATTCACTATTCCCAGCCAACAAAGCTTTTGTTCGTACCAATGTTTATTAAGCAAAAACTTATTTAGGGCCTATATTGAAATTTGTTCAGCCAACGAAGTAAATCCTTTTAGTAACCAAACAAATTTAGCTTCAGATGAAAGCAGAAGTAGTTTATAAAGAGGTCAGGTCATTCAATCAGTGGACAGAAACAATCCCATGCGCCAAAGGTTATGTCCACGCTTTGAGCCGGTGATATGATTCCAAGCTCGAGGAGACACACCTGTGCTAGCTCTCATCAAGCTAGTATCCTAAAGTTAGAATGTAGCTGGGGCAAAGTGAGCAGTGGGAGGCCCCTCACTATGTGCCTGTTTGAGACCATTGGCATGTTCAAGTGGTGGCTACCACCTCCCACTGCTTGCGCTGTCACAGCTAGCGCACTAGCTCAATGAGAGCTAACATGGGTATGTCTCTTCAAGCTGGGAATCACATGCCCACCTTGAAGTGTAGACATACCCTTGGGTAATCGGTGACACAGCTCAAATAGCAAATTCCTAATATCACATCAAGTGACAGAATATGCAGTATGAACAGCAGTTCTGCAAACAGAAGAAGAAAGGACTACATTTGTTAACTACCTTGTTTGCGATAAATAGTAGTTTGACTAGCCCTTCTAGGGATTCATTAGAATGCTAGAAAACCAGACTATACAGGTGGAAGGTTGAGCGTAAGTAATACTACCCCATGGCACTTCATCACTATTCATCCATGGTCTCTAAGGGCTGGACCTTGAACACAAAATGTGTGCAATATTCTAAGACCCTGGGATGCACCTGAGAGTCTGGTCTGACTAATCACTAATTTCTGAATCATTCTGACTGTGTAGGTACTTAGTCATTGCCACGGTGTTGCATGTGTCCACAGTGTGAAGTGGCAAACAGGCTGAGGAAGAATCAGGGTGGGGAAGGGGAAGGAGAAGTAGTAGAGGAGAGAGCTATGAATATAACGCAGGGGTAAAAGGGCAAGGAATGCAGAGCAGTATAATCAAGGGTGAGATACAGTAAGGAATAATGGGAAGAACCATTTTCACTACTTAGACACGTTGCTGGATTCTAAATGAACTGTCAGCACTTGGGTGAAAAAAACCTAGGTTTCATGATGGGCAGCATACTGAAAAACTCTGGTCAGCATGCGACAGAGGTCGCGACAGGAACTAAGATGTTAGCTTGTATTTTCAAAAAAAAGTAAGAGAAAATAATGCAGCAAATATCATAGTTCAATTATATGAGTCAATGGTGAGCCTTCAACCAAACACTCTGTTCAGTTCTGGTGACTGCCTGTCCAAGAATATAGGAGAACTAGAAAAGGTCAAGAGGTAGGCAACACAAATGGATAGAGCCACGGAACAGCTTTCAAAGAAGGAGAAATTTTAAAATGGGATGAATTAAGAGGCAACACAAGAGAGATGTAAAATAATGAATGGCACAGAGATGGTGAAATCAGGCACTCCTATTTATCCTTTTTCATAATACAAGAGTAGGAGGCCATGGAGTAGACACTGAAAGGCAACAAATTTAAAATTGATAGAAGAAAATACTTTTTCCACACAATGCTTAATTAACCTGTGGAACGTCCTGACATAAAATATTACTGAGCATGATAATTATTGTGCTTCCTAATCCAACCACTAACTTCTTGAGGCTGGAAGGAAACTTTCCCCAGAGAGATATCACTGCACACTTGTCCATTATGGGGAGGTTTATGTCTTTCTCTGAAGTACCTAGAACTGCTCACTTTCATAGACTGTCTGAGGAGTCAGGTCTCTGATGCAGTCCTGCAATTCCTAGATTCCTATGACCTTATAAAAGTTCTTACCTGGATCAGGAGTCTCATTTTCACACAAACTTTCCTTATCCTTGTGCTGTATCCGTCTCCTCTTTCACAACAAGGAGATGATAGAATAATGCCCCCTCAGTGTCATAAGTGTGTCATCTTTGGGTGGCACTGTAACCCAGAGTACCGCTCAAGCCACTAGACACTTTCACTTTCTTGTCATTCATTTCAACTGTGTGAATGTGTATGTATTTGCTGACTACACCTCTGTTAATAGTAACATAGGCTGGGTATTGCAGCTACAGTCCAAGCTCTTTACAATCCTCCTGTCCTCCAGGGTGAATTCCATGGAATAAAAATTATTATTATAAACTTGTTTATGGTAGGAACCCCAACCGAAATCAGGACCACATTGTGCTAGGTGCTGCACAGAGTGGTAGATAATCCCTGCTCTGAAGACCTTACCATCTAAATAGATATAAGATGAGGGGAGACTTGATAATAGTCTTCATATGTTGAGGGTTGTTATAGAGAGGATGGTGATCAATCGTTCTCTATGTCCACTGAAGGTAGTACAAGAAGTAATGAGCTTAATCTGCAGCAAGGGAGATTTAGATTAGCTATTAGGAAAACTTTCCAACTATATAAGTTTTAGTTAAGCTCTGGAAAAAGCTTCCAAGGGAGGTTGTGGGATCCCCATCAAAGGAGGTTTTTTAAGAACAAATTGGATAACACCTGTCAGGAATGGTCTAAGTTCACTCAGTGCAGGGGGCTGGACTCAATGACTTCTTGAGGTCCCTTCTAGTCCTACATTTCTGTGATTCTATGAGACAGAGTTATAACGGAGTTCCTGTTATAAACAACCCCCACCCCTCACCCCCCACACAAAAACCCCCTTCTACTTGCAAGAGAGGAGGGATTTTTTAAAAGGACACATCTGTACTGAAACACCTGCACTAAATAACTTTGTATCCATCCACTGTGAAATTTTTCAGAGCCCAAATCTCATCCAAAATGCCACGTTCTCTGGATGAGGTAGAGAATTTTAGGAAAGTGAATCCTATTCACTATGGAATTCCAAACAGCCTTTCCGCATCTCTAATACTTTCATCTAATGAAACTACTTTCAAAAAAAGCACAGAAAATACATTTCAGAATTTAATAATAATAATTGAATAGGTTTCAGAGTGGTAGCTGTGTTAGTCTGTGTCAGCAAAAACAACGAGGAGTCCTTGTGGCACCTTAGAGACTAACAAATTTATTTGGGCATAAGCTTTCGTGGGCTAAAACTCACTTCATCAGATGCATGGAGTGGAAAAAACAGAGGTAGGTACCTGCATGACCCCACAGTATGCCAACATTTTTATGACTGACTTAGAACAATGTTTCTTCAGCTCTTGTCCCCTAACTCCCCTACTCTACTTGCACTACACTGATGACATCTTCATCATCTGGACCCATGGGAAGGAGGCCCTTGAGGAATTCCACCAGGATTTCAATAATTTCCACCCCACCATCAACCTCAGCCTGGACCAGTCCACACAAGAGATCCACTTCCTACACAGTACAGTGCAAATAAACGATGGTCTCATAAACACCACCCTATACCAGAAACCTACTGATCGCTATACTTACCTACATGTCTCCAGCTTTCATCCAGACCATATCACACGATCCATTGTCTACAGCCAAGCTCTAAGATACAACCGCATTTGCTCCAATCCCTCAGACAGAGACAAACACCTACAGGATCTCTATCAAGCATTCTTAAAACTACAATACCCACCTAGTGAAGTGAAGAAAGATATTGACAGAGCCAGAAGGGTACCCAGAAGTCATCTACTACAGGACTGGCCCAACAAAGAAAGTAACAGAACACCACTAGCCGTCACTTACAGCCCCCAACTAAAACCTCTCCAGCGCATCATCAAGGATCTACAACCTATCCTGAAGGATGATCCCTCACTCTCACAGACCTTGGGAGACAGGCTAGTCCTCGCTTACAGACAGCCACCCAACCTGAAGCAAATACTCACCAGCAACTACACACCACACAACAAAAATACTAACCCAGGAACCAATCCCTGCAACAGACCCCATTGCCAACTCTGTCTGCATATCTATTCAAGGGACACCATCATAGGACCTAACCGCATCAGCCACACCATCAGGGGCTCGTTCACTTGCACATCTACCAATGTGATAAATGCCATCATGTACCAGCAATGCTCCTCTGCCACGTACATTGGCCAGACCAGACAGTCTCTACACAAAAGAATAAATGGACACAAATCAGACATCAAGAATTATAACATTCA
Organism: Terrapene triunguis; assembly: GCF_002925995.2. Taxonomy (NCBI): domain Eukaryota; kingdom Metazoa; phylum Chordata; order Testudines; family Emydidae; genus Terrapene; species Terrapene triunguis. The sequence continues at coordinate 5,695,678 of NW_020664471.1, forward strand.
AAAACTAGTAGGAGAGCACTTAAATCTCCCTGGATACTCAATAACAGACTTAAAAGTGGCAATTCTTCAACAAAAAACTTCAAAAACAGACTTCAACGAGAAACTGCAGAACTGGAATTAATTTGCAAACTGGACACCATCAAATTAGGCCTGAATAAAGACTGGGAGTGGATGGGTCACTACAAAAACTAATTTCCCCCTGCTGATACTCATACCTTCTTGTCAACTGTTTGAAATGAGCCACCTTGATTACATTGGCCTCATTAGTAGTATTCACCTCTTCTTGTCAGCTGTTGAGAATAGCCCACTTCCACCTTAATTGAATTGGCTCATTAGCAAGGACCCCCCACTTGGCAAGGCAACTCCCATTTTTTCATGTGCTGTGTATTTATACCTGCCTCTCTATTTTTCACTCCATGCATCTGATGAAGTAGGTTTTAGCCCACGAAAGCTTATGCCCAAATAAATTTGTTAGTCTCTAAGGCACCACAAGGACTCCTCGTCGTAATAATTGAATAGTAGTTGTAAAAAAACCCACAGAATCAAAACAACGTGGAAAAGCTTTTATAACACTTGTGAGCTGGGTCTGCATTTCACCATTGTTATAAGTGAATAAATGTCTGAAAGGACAGGACAGCATTCATTAGATGAGCACAATATCACCTCTCCTCAAACGCCAAAGTCAGAAGGGAAGCTTACTCTCAACACGCACAGTATGAGAAAGTTACTGACACTGCAGAATAAACTGAACACACTTGAGGACATTGGCAGGCTTTTGTCAATTACACGAAGTCTCCAACAGCTACTCAAATGGCTAGTTACTGAGTGCTGAACCTCAAAAGGTTCAGAGAGACTGTTCAGTTTGGATACGCATCCAAAAGTTCTACTGCTTAATCAAAACCTATCCAAGCCTCTTTGGTCTGGAAATAAGGCTGGAAATGTTGCAAGATCTTATAATATTTCCAGTGCTCACTTCTTGCTGCCAGCATAAGGATACCGTGAGAACCGTCTCTCACAATATTGTATGTTGGTACTGAGGCTTCTGCACTTGGCTGAAACAAAAATCAGTCAACCAAACTTTTTGAACCTCAGAAGAGGACTGGGTTTGGTTCAAAGCCCATCCCTAATAATTACATGGGGCAGATAAACCATATACCCTTATGCAATGAGTTATGTATACAATTAGTTTCTTGCAAGACTATAAAGCCACTTCCCTTTTTTTTTTTTTTTTTGTGGGATTTAAATCCAATACAGTTTCATTTCAAAACCCAGCTTGGATGGTAATTTTGTTCACTCATAAATGTAGTTGCGACTAACTCTACCACTACAAAACTGGTTTATGGAGTAAGTGTATAATTGTTTCTGCTTTCTCCCCCTCCCCACGACACATGCAACTTTTTGTGTTATATAATCATATTTTAGTCTACAATGTATATTTTTTAAATTAAAACTTTAGTAAAGAGAGACACTTTGGAGAAGTCTTTGGCATGCATTAGGAAAGCAAAGACCATGTGCTCTGACAACTGACTTACTTTGGTAGGAAAAAGAATGAGAAGAAAGAAAGATTAAAAACTGGCAGAAGAAAAACAACTAAAAAGAAATACAGCTCCAGATTCTGATGTCAGTGACACAGATGACTGTTTTGTCTTTTGAAAGCTCAGATGAAGTGTTAGGGCATGAAATCTTTTAGACTCAGCTCCTGTGACGCCTCATGATTGGACTCAAGCATTTCAAGTGATTGGAACTTAATGAATGAACTGTGAACTGAAGTGTTGCTCTCAGATATATGTGACAGCTGGCTGCAGTAACTCAAACAGTTGCTAAAGGCTTGATGATGGCCAGTGATGTTTGTCTGTGTTCTGAACACATGAATGCGTGTTTGTAATTCAAAAAGTGTTGATTCCTGCACTGACTAAAAATAGGAAGAAACAAATCACTGAGGCTAACTGATTTATACATAAAGGTATGCAGTGTTGTTGTAGCCATGTCAGTCCCAGGATATTAGAGAGACAAGGTGGGTGAGGTAATACTGTATCTTCTTGGCCCAACTTCTGTTGGTGAGACAGACAAGCTTTTGAGCTACACAGAGCTCTTCTTCAGGTCTGGGAAAGGTACTAAGTATGTCACAGCTAAATACAAGATCTAACTAATTAGCATAAGTAGTTAGCATATATTCTAAGGACCCTTCTAGGTGAAGTGGGGCATTAACACCCCTGTAATGATAGGCCAAAAAAGGGGGTTATGGCAGTCTAGCTATAGGATAGGGAATTTGAAGCCAATGCAAAATTAACTGGTAGTGGAGGCTCTACCGAGCCAATCAAAATACCCAACTATCTAATACACCACAAAACTATTTGTGCAAGAGACAGAGGAAGAGGCCCCGGGAATGAATGATACCTGGAAGGAAATCCTGTAAATTTGTTAGTCTCTAAGGTGCCACAAGTACTCCTGTTATTTTTGCGGATACAGACTAACACGGCTGCTACTCTGAAAAGTATCCTGAATGATGAAATCAGAACTCTTGCATTGAAAGAAATATCCTAGGCATTTGAATTTCCAGCAGCTACCACATGGTCTGTCCCACTTTGCTTTTCCCCCTTGTCTTCCCCCCGCACTATACAACTCACATAAGTAAGGGCAGCCTTTATTTTCAAATACTGTCACTCCTAAGAAAGTGTTGCACTAGCTAGTCTCGACAGCATGCAAAATATGGCCCGTGTGTATGAATTTGCCATCCTTCCTGTCTGTTTCAATGTCATAGGCAATCTAAAACTATGGAAAAGACCTTGCCCAGACATTATCACAGTAAAAGACATTTATGTGCATATCAAAATGACATAAAATAAAACTATTATTTCTGTCTGAAGTACACTTTCCCCTCTGGGAAAGCACATCAAAGCACAAAGGTACCATTCCCTCATGTCATTTCCTTCAATAACAAAGGAAGGGCTGGCCCAAGATATTTGACTGCTTCTGGTCAAAACTAATATATATAAAAATGTTAATCAGCTCTGAATCTTGGTAGAATTTCATGGTGAAAATCTTCTTTTTTCATCTCTGAGAAAGGGAACAGAGATCAGAAATGCAAGTACAGAATATGATATGGGTAAGATTAGTCCCTAGCTAATGTACCTGACTAATCACAGAATCAGCAGCAACAAAAGAAACAAATGGCTAAGTTTCCTAACTTGGTCTCTATGGTATGGGACAATCCTGCTCGTGTGAGAAGCTGGTGAGAGAGCCATTTGGTACCTAGGAGGGATTGGTAGGGTGACCAGATAGCAAGGGTGAAAAATCAGGACGGGGGTGGGGGGTAATAGGCACCTATATAAGAAAAAGCCCCAAATGTCTGGACTATCCCTATAAAATCAGGACATCTGGTCACCCTAGGGATTGGCAGCTTGATTCCCAGTAATAATTGTTGTATTTATTTAAATACATTGTGGGGCGGGAGGTTGCATTTTTCTTGAAAAAAATCAATACTTACACTTCAGGACTTCATCCCATCTCTGTAAGATAGAGCCAAAGCAAAGCACCAGATACAACAGTCCTTAGACTTTGGGGAAGTTCAGAAATGGATCAGAATCCAGACCTGAACAGCATAGCTCATTCCCATGTTCTTGAAACCTTCTATCACTGACTCTAAATAAAATCGAAATGGACTCTGGTACATTAGCCGTTATGGCAGAATTGAGCTCATAATTACTCATCTGAGTAGTTCCATAGAAGTCAATGAGATCACTCACATGAGTAATGACTACTTATGTGAAGAAGGATGGCAGAATCCTGTCTCTTGTAAGTAAGTAAATCTCTTCAAAGCCATGTGACATATGTCAGACTGAGTATTTTGAGCTGTATTTCCATATTGTTTCATCCATGAGGTTCTTACAAATGAGTCTTGTGCATGCATTTCACTATACAATACTGATACACAAATTAATTTTGATTGAGCTGTTTTTATCTCACTCATATGGTTGTACTGATAGATTTTTTTTTTTTTAACTCTAACCAACATATTGTGTGAGAGAGAAAGGAAATATGAGGTTCAGGTCAAATAACCCTTCCCCCACGTTTGAATGCTTGAACCATTTTAGACCTCAGGACAGTTACTCAGCTTATGTAAATGTTCCATTGTTGGCAATGGAGCTACCCCAAACATAGGCAGAGTTGGGGGGGGGGGGGGAAAGGCAGGGGGTTCCATTGGGGCAGGCAGCCTGAGTGTGCAATGCAATGAGTTCTGTAGAGGGGACAGGAGATGTGCTGCTCCCAATTTGTGCCCTGCAAGTCTAACACCAGCCCTGGAGACCCCATTAAAATGGAGTTGCGACCCACTTTGGGGTCTGACCCACAGTCTGAGAACCGCTGGTCGAACCAATAGAAGGCTGAGAGGAGATGTGATTACTCTGTATAAATACATCAGGGGGATAAATACCAGGGAGGGAGAGGAGTTATTTAAGTTAAGCATTAATGTGGACCCCAGAACAAATACATATAAACTGACCATCAACAAGTTGAAATTAGGTGAAGGTTTCTAACCATCAGAGGAGTGAAGTTCTGGAGCAGCCTCTCAAGAGGAGCAGAGGAGGCAAAAAACCTAACTGGCTTCAAGTCTGAGCTTGATAAGTTTATGGAGGAAATGATATGACAAGACCGCCTATAGAGGCGTGTGGCCCATTGGTGACTGCCAGTAGCAAAAATCCCCAACAGCTGGAGACGGGACACTAGATGTGGAGGGCTCCGAGTTACTTCAGAGAATTCTTTCCCAGCTATCTGCCTGGTGGATCTTGCCCACTTGCTCAGGGTCTAAATGATCACCATATTTGGGGTTAGGAAGAAATTTTCCCCCGGGTCAGATTGGAAGAGACCATGGGTGGGTTTCACCTTCCTCTGCAGCATGGGGTATGGAGTCACTTGCAGATTTAAACTAGTGTAAATGGTGGATTCTCTGTAACTTGAAGTATTTAAACCATGATTTGAGGACTTCAGTAGCTCAGCCAGAAGTTAGGGAGCTATTGCAAGAGTCAGTGGGTGAGGTTCTGTGGCCTGCAGTGTGCGGTAGGTCAGACTAGATGATCACGATGGTCCCTTCTGGCTTTAGTAAGAGTATCTGAGTAAGAATATACATTACAGTTTTAAACCTAACCCGTGTCCCTCAAGTGACTTGCCACAAGATATCAGAACATGTTATTATTAGAGCTGAGTGGGTCAAATATTTATTTAATTTTCTTTCTTGATATAGGAATTAGATAGTGCTCCTGTCAGATACTTCTAAGTTGTTATCTGCAAAAACACTAGAGTTTTCAGTTGGCTAAGTAGCCACTGGAATCATGGCTAAAGTTGCCCCTATGGGCAGGCATAGAATTTCTCCCACTCCCATGCGCAACCCCATTGGCCTGACTGGAGCTTCCCCTCCAAATATAGAAGTCAAACCACGCCTATGACCCCAAATTATACCAGCTGAGGGATATGTTCCCCCAGATACATTTCAGGAGACACAAACAGTTAATATTTGATAAGAATCTACCTCTCATGTATGTAAAAGGAAAGGGTGACGGATTTAACTATCATCTATGACAGGGGTTCCCAAACTTGGTTCACGGCTTATCATATTAGAAAGGAATCTTACCAGACCTCATAAACTAAACAGAATTATGCCTGGACAATACTTGGATGGAAAACCTATGGTGTTACCAGAGTTGGGTGAGTAACTGATTTTTTTCAGTTCAGTGGCCAAAACCAAAAACTCTGATACACTTCATTTTCAGGTAGGGTTTTACTCCCTCCTGCCTCCCCCCCCCCCCCCCCCCCCCCTTTTTTTTTTTTTTTAAGTTAAATCTTGTTAAATTTCTAAACCAAGTGTTATTTTGAAATAAGTCTATAAATGTTTTAGTTTCTAAAATGATGAAACAAAATGTTTTGACTTTTTTGGAAATAATTTTTCCCATTTTTTTCCCCAGACAAAACTAATTTGCAAAACTCAACAGGAATTCTCAAACAGTTTCAGTTGACCCGAACTTCATTCTTCAGTGAACAAACTAGTTATCAAGAACATTTTGCCCAGCTCTAGTGCTTACAGAATGAGTTTCTGGAAATTCAGGAGGTTGTACTGCTCCCTCTGAGCTTTGGGCTGGTGGTGAGACCTGATAAACCAGGCTTATGTTAAGGGCTGTTATGAAGGGGACTGTGATCAATTGTTCTCCATGTCCACTGGAGGTAGGACAAGAAGTAACGGGCTTAATCTGAAGCCAAGGAGATTTAGGTTAGATCATAGGCGCTGACTCTGTGGGTGCTCCGTGGCTGGAGCACCCACAGGGAAAAATTGGTGGCTCTGCACCCACCACCAGTCAAGCTCCCCGCCCCACCCCAGGTCACCTCCTCCTCCCCTGAGCGTGCCACGTCCCCGCTTCTCCTCCCAGTGCTTGCTGCTGCGAAACAGCTGTTTTGTGGCGTAACAAACTGTGGGAGGGAGGGGGGAGGAGCAGGAACACCACGTGCTCAGAGGAGGAGGCAGGGAAGAGGCGGGGCTGGGGCGGGGATTAGGGGAAGGAGTCCAATAGAGGCAGGGAGGGGATGGAGTTGAGGTGGGGATTTTGGGGAAGGGGTTAGAATGGGGCGGGGCAGGGGTGGAGTCAGGGCGGGGCCTGGGGCCGGGGGGGTGTCCGAGCACCCACCTGTGCCAGGAGAAGGTGGTGCCTATGGGTTAGATATTAGGAAAAACTTTCTAACTATCAGGCTAATTAAACTCTGGAATAGGCTTCCAAGGGAGGTTGTGGAATCCCCATCACTGGAGGGTTTTAACAACAGCTTAGACCAACACCTATGGGGGATGGTCTAGGTATACTTGGTCCTGCCTCAGTGCAGGGGGCTGGACTTGACTTCATGAGGTCTCTTCCAGCCCTACAGTTCTATGATTCTATTATATTGATTCCCTGTCTCAGCATAGTTTTTGGGGATTATGACAGGGTAGTCTGCCCTTAAGGGTAGTAGGGCCTTGTGGTCAGCCCAGCCCACCCCACCACATGACCTGACCCTAAGGGTTTGAAAGGCCCTATCTAGATAGATCAATCAAGATAGAAGCACATAAGGGGGAAGCACTTATGGATCGAGAGGAAGAGGCCCCGGGAATGAATGATACCTGGAAGGAAATCCTGTCCCTGTATCTTTAAGAGGCCAGGGCCAGGAACCTTGCAGAGAGAGCAAGGCAAGGTTCCCCTCTCCCTACCCAACTGAGGATGAACTGTGAGAAAGAGACCACCATAAAGGCTGCCTCCAACCTCCTAGCAGGGCAGACATAGGCTGGCCCGCTGAGCACCCTGAAATCTGAAGGCTAAAATAAAAAATAAAAATAAAAAAAAAGACTAGCTGAGGGAGAAGTCAGCACAAGCCCATCTCCAAGTGGCAGGGTATGGCATCACAGTCCTTTTCTAATCCCTGGTGCCCCCTGCAAGCTTCCAGCTAACCACAGAGGGGTCTTGAGTGGTCTGGTCCTCTGGCCAACTACTGTTACAGAGCTTCTCCTCAGGAACTCAGAGGACTTTTTGGGCTGGTCGGAGGGTGAAGCCAACACTATTCTCACAGGAGGGGAAGAGGAGGGGGAAAGGAGTGAGCAGAAAGAGCCCATCAGTTCAGAATGGCTCAGCTCCCTCCTCTCAATCTGCTCTGTTGCCCCCTCCCCTCTCCATCCCCGCAACACCAGACCTGAAAAGGAGGAAAATAGAGGTGAAGGATCCTTGGCACTCCCTGCCTCTGCCCCTAGCCTTGAGCAGGGAGAGAAGAGAAAGATCCCACTGCAGCTGTCCCCTCCAGGCCTAGGAGAGAGAAATGAAGAACTGCTGGAACTACACAAAATGCACTGGTGGACAGTGGGGGTTTAAAAAAATCAAAACAGATCAAAAGCACAAGATAATTTTTTAATAAATTTCAATTTTTTTGGCATCAGCCTCACAAGGTCAAAGACCATGAGTCAGACAATATTGTTAACATGGGGTTTAATAGGATTTAAGTGTTGTAGAAGACTGTGCATTGGCCCACTACAATGGGGTGAATTATGTCCTGTACTTTTATTTCCAGCAGTTTTTAAAAACAGCTACAAATAGTGAAAATAAATGTACAGCAAATATTTCCAGTTTTACAGGATATCACAGGAATCACAAAGTGCCACTGAAGCAGGAGGGGCTGTATCTCAGGTCTTCCACCACCTCAATGGGTGCCAAACCACCAGGCTACAGAATCCTCACCACACCAATGACTCTTTAATTATTTATCCACTGTGAAAGAACTTCAACAGGAGAGATTATGAGAGCCTGTAGAGGGCAGGGCTCTCTTCCATGCTCCACCTCAAGTCCTTATACTGTCCTTCTCTCCCTACCAGGCAGATACCTAAGACCATTCTTGGAGCAGACAAACAAAAGAAAAGTCCTTTCCCCTTTTCCGTCCCTTACGGGAGAGGGGAATCTGTAGGAAATTAAAGAGCATAAGGGTGACCTGGAACTCAGGCAGTCTTCTTGGTCAGTCCTTTGGGCTTAGTCTAAATGAGGTCCACCTCCAGCCCCTCCTTGTGGGGCATACTGCTCTGAGGCTGTGTCCTGCAGCTTTGGGAGCAGTGAGGCTTGTTGCTGTCTCCCTCTCAGCAAGCCTGTCTCAGCTGTCTGAGGCGGGGCGGCCCTCTTCCTGTTCACAGCCCCTTCTTGTGGCAGGTTTTCTCTTTTAAGCTCCCCCCATCCAGGCAGAAAAAGCCTTGCAGGTGTGCCTCACTGGTGTTGAACAGCCCCAGAAGAGCTCATTAGCCTCCTTTCTGTCAGCATGAGGGCATGTCCCTTCACAAAGCCCCACTTCAGAATATCCCTTAGCCCAGTGGTTAGAGCACTCTCCTAAGACATATGGGAGACCCCTATTCAAATCCTTCCTCCCCAGCAAGCAGAGAGTAGAATTGACTGTCTCTCCTCCATCCAATGGGAGTGCTATATCCACTGGGCTAAAATTTATGGATGGGCACTGGCAATAACAGCACTTCTTCTCCAGCCATTTACTGTAGAATGAGGCAGGTGCCTTTACTTATTCTCACAAGAAACAAACTTAGGCAACAAAGCTACCTGACTCCAGGAGAGGAGCTGGTTGTGGATCACAAGCAGAGAGAGAGGTGCCTCCCTGGACTTAAAAGCTTCACTCTGTGAGAGGGGCACAGCTTGGGGCACACTTTCTGGTTGGTGTTTCCCATTGGTTAGCTTAGGTGGCTTCCCATCTAGCATGCTGGCTTTTGTGGATTGAATTCTTAGGTGCGCATTTCTTCCCATTCATTTTATAGGAAGCCTACATGCTTAACTCAGGCTTTGTGGATTGCAGTATTGTTCCAGTGATTTTCTGGGCAAATGTAGGTGTTCCGATGCTCAGAATCATAACACCTCAGTCCCTTTGTGTATCAGTCCCTCTATTACCTCAACATTTAAACTGCACATGCCAACTTCTCTGTGCTTCTCTTTCCCCTCGCCCTTTGTCAGTCTTGTCTATTGAGACCATAAGTTCTTCAGAGCAGGGAGACAGGTTTCAGAGTGGTAGCCGTGTTAGTCTGTATCAACAAAAATAAAGAGGAATCCTTGTGGCACCTTAGAGACTAAAATTTAGTTGGGCATAAGCTTTCCTGGACTAGAACCCACTTCATCAGATGCATGGAGTGGAAAATACAGGAGCGGGTATAATACACAGCACATGAAAAGATGGGAGTTGCCATATCAAGTGGGAGGTCAATCTAACGAGACAATTCAATTAACAGTAGGATACCAAGGGAGGAAAAATAACTTTTGTAGTGGTAATGAGAGTGGCCCATTTCAAACAGTTGACAAGAAGGTGTAACAGTAGGTGGAAATTAGTATGGGGGAAATTAGGTTTTGTAATGACCCAACCACTCCCAGTCTTTATTCAGGCCTAATTTGATGGTGTCCAGTTTGCAAATTAATTCCAGTTCTGCAGTTTCATGTTGGAGTCTGGTTTTGAAGTTTTTTTGTTGAAGAATTGCCACTTTTAGGTCTGGTCACTCAATAACAGAGGTATTTTCTACTCCATGCATCTGATGAAGTGGGTTCTAGCCCACGAAAGCTTATTCCCAAATACATTTGTTAGTCTATAAGGTGCCACAAGGACTCCTCGTTGTCAGAGCAGGGACTCATTCTCATGCTGTTTATGTACAGTGCATAGCACAAAGGGTCCCTGATCTCAGGTGGGGTCTCAGGTGCTATTCTCAAGTTGCAGTGGGGGAGGTCTAGGTTGGATATTAGGAACCACTATTTCACTAGGAGGGTGGTGAAGCACTGGAATGCTTTACCTAGGGAGGTGGTGGAATCTCCTTCCTTGGAGGTTTTTAAGGCCCGGCTTGACAAAGCCCTGGCTGGGATGATTTAGTTGGGAATTGGTCCTGCTTTGAGCAGGGGGTTGGACTAGATGACCTCCTGAGGTCCCTTCCAACCCTGATATTCTATGATTCTATGATTCTAATACAAATAATAATAATAATTACATAACACCATATTTTTCCTTCTAATCCTGAATATAATGAAGGAAGATATGACAATGACCCCAACTATACATCAACAATGTATTGTTATCATTTATTGTGTTAGTACTGAGGGGCTCTCATCAGGAATCAGGAGCTCATGCTAGGCTTTGTACAAGCATAACAAAAAGATTATCCCCAATACAAAGATTAGTTTTTTTCTCCAGTTTATCTAGGTCACCCACTTGGTATCATTTCTATTAGTGAACACATTCCCAACACTGAAGAGATTCCAATGCCTAGGGATTCTTTTAATCATTAAAATATTTTTTCTTAACATTAAATTTAAACTAAATCAGCCCCATTCGCGAACTGGCCTGTTTAAAATTCCTAATTGTAGTAGTTTCCAGTGTTCCAGTTTGAAACAATGTGTTGATCAACAACATATTTCAGAATCCAGGAAGTTGCTTTTTCCAGCCAAAAAAAGAAGACAATGACCATGACCAGATTGTTTATATTCTATTGCCTAATGATTTTTCTCTCAGAGGAAGGTTTTCTCTGTAAGAAAGAATTTCCCCCTGCACAGCTGATGTCTAAGAGAGACTGTGTCCTGATGACAAGATTCAGAAAGGTCGTTTAAATTATACTGGTAAGGTTGTCTCAGAAATGATTGCTATTAAATATGTTCTAAACTTAATATTCCCCGTAAGACTGACTGCCTCCTAAATGACATTTTGACACATTATTTTAGATGTAAGTGTGCATGTGTTGAATTTTAAGGCCTCCCTGTTAACTTTCAAAAAGCCTCATGAACTGAAATGAGTCAGGTTTATCTTGCCAAGCCTCTGGTACCTTTATGGTTTGAGGGTCTGAGGAGTTAGGGATTTTGATCTTGGGAATGTAATTGGTACTGCAGAACCAGCAATGCTTAGGGCCAGATTTTAAGCATTCAGCACCCAGCAGCTCCTTTTGGGCCTGATTTTCGCAGAGAGAGCAATGTGTTGGCATACTTACCTCTTTTAAAAACCTGGCCAGAAGTGTCACAAAGGAGCTGTTGGATGCTGAGCATTTTGTAAATCGCCTTAGTTAGTTGCCTAATTGTGAACAGCGCTCTTTTGAAAATCTGGCTCCAATTGTGGGTGCTTTTGAGGTGGTGCCTCAGTGTAATGGCTCAGTTCCTGGGCTCACCTAGCCTAGCGGGGCTGCCAGTCTGTTCCTGGGTCCAGGAATCTGAAAACCCTTTCGTCTCTCCCAAGTCCATCAAGGGGTTAGTAGGGGAACCCGAGCCTGCCCACTCCACTGGATTCCAGCTCAGGGCCCTTGAGATAGATAAGTAGGATCAAGGTTTTTTTACTTTGACTGCACCCCAAGCTTCTTCCTATCTGCCCCGGATCTCTGCAGGCTCTCCAGCCTATTGGTCAGTTTGTCCCCTCCTGGGCTGTTGTTGTGAAGCTGTTAAGTAGTTTGCTGGCAGGAGCTCCTTTCTCCAACCTGCTCACAACTGCAACCCTGCCCCTCTGCTTCCCAGCCCTTTTATCCTCCTAGCTGCTGTGAGGCTTCCAATCAGCAGTGGCTCGAAGTACCGGTATTAACCCTTTGGTACCTGGGCCAGCGTACATACACCCCATGACAGTGCTGAGCACTTGAGAATCTGGCTGATTGTGACACTAGTGACCTTTTTTTTTTTTTCTTTTGAAAAAAAGCTCATCTTCCAGAATGCTGATCTCTTTTGACAATCTGGCCATTTTCCAAAAGAAGGTCTGAGCTCTTTTGAGAAACTGGGCATTACTATGTGTATTTACTTTTGTGGCTCTGAAGCTGTGGAATGTCCTGTCTCCTGCCTGGCTTTTTAGAGGGAGCATGCCCTGTAATGCAACTAATTTCCCCTTGTGGGGAAAGGTGGAGAGCAAGAGGTAGGTGCGCATAGACCCCAACAGAGCAGAGAGACAGAACAAAATGCTGGGTATTTGGCTACAGCAAAATAGTCAATTCTGTAGCAACAATGCTGAATTTTGTAATATCTTGAAAAAAAGGCTAAATTCCATGGCCATGCAATCATAGAGTCCATGGGTCCCTGTGAGATGACTGTGGCAATGCACACCTCTCGGAGTAAGTGTTTCAGGCTCTTTGCAGACTCAGACAGGCATCAGTTTACATTTTCAAGGTTGTCTCTGCAACCATAAGGTAAGGTTAGAAAAATATTTTTTATTTAAATGAAAGTGGAGGTTCTCAATCATGATTCTGTGTCAAGGGGTGAATTCTGCACCAAATTTATACTAGGGGAATCACAGACTACACAAGGAGCTGAGGATATCTTACTTACTTTGCAGGGGTGCTGTGTGGATCTATTAATGTTTGTAAAGCACTTTGTGCATAAGAACTATTATATGATGTAAAATAGTAATCCTATTTTCACCAAGTTGTAAACTGAGTACTTTTCCTGGTGTTGAAGGAAGATATCATGTAGGAAAGAGATATGGGCTACATATGGAGGTAATTATGTGGTCTTTAAGTAATAGAGAAATCACTACCCTGATGAAAGAGTTAAGAATAGCTTGTTTGTCCAGAATTTATTTGGGCATCACAGCACTAGGAATCCAACCCAGATATTTTCTATCTTGATTACTAGTTAGGAATGCAAGTAGCAACTACCAGCAACAATCTTACCACAAGTCTTACTAACCTGTTTTTTGAGGTACCACTTGTCAGGGTGAAAGGATTGTTCTGTGTCTGTGCTCAATTCAGTCATTGGCTTGTTAATTGAGACTTACGACAAAGGTGCCAATTGTGGTAGTGGTATGGATTCCTGTCCATTAGGAATTGGACTGAGACCACCAATTCATTTCATGCAGACAGCTGACCAACCATGAGTTAGTAATGACTTTCCGTTCGTGGTGACCTAAGCTGTATTTGAACTAGTGACCTTAATGTGAAAGGCTCTGTATCCCATTTCTAATCTCCCGAGGATTTCATTTCTAACTTTTATTTTATAATAAACTCTGTTCAACCACAGGTTTCCTCCTTAGTGGATGTTAAGGCAACAACCTGTTCTTCTTCACCTAGACTATTCTGATACCTCTCTCACAGTACTAAGGGTATGTCTACACTACAGGATTAATCCGAATTTAGATAATTCGAATTTGGGAAACAGGTTGTATAAATTCGATTGTGCGCAGCCACACTAAGCACCTTAATTCGGTTTTTAACCACATTAATTCGGTGGTGTGCGGCCACACTACCCCATTAATTTAAACACAGTAATTCGGTGGTGTGCGGCCACACTAACTCTAATTCGAATTAACAAAATCGATTTAGGCTCTACTCCGCTCGTCGAGGTGGAGTACAGAAATCGATTTTAAGTGCCCTTTAATTCGAATTAACTGGCTCTGTAGTGTGGACGGGTGAAGGGTTAATTCGGATTAACGCAGCTAAATCCGAATTAAAGTTGTAGTGTAGACCAGGCCTAAGTGATATACCACATACAACCTTTCTCATCATTTCATTCTGAAAGGATCTGAATATATTTTAATTAAAAAAAAACCCCCATAGAATCTCAGTGTTCTAATCAACTTGTGTTCAGGAGAGCAAAGAGAAGGTTTTATAAGCTGTATTTTTAGTACCCCCAGATAAAACAGTAGGCCCAATAGCACAGGCACAAATTCTGTGATCCTTACTTCAGCAATAGCTAAATTCCTGTGCAAATCAATGAGCTCTTTACTTAAGTAAAAAAATTCAGAATTGGCCTAAAGTGTTTTGACACTTGTGCTGGTGCTAACAGAAAGTTACCATGTAACAAAAGCAAATAAAAGAAACAAAACATTCAAAATTTCAGAAAATGTTTGTTTTTGGTTCAGTCTGAGGAACAAGCAAAGATTTGAGTCATTTTATCATATCTGGTTAGCCCATCCGATTAGATGGGCCAAATTATCTAAATTAATATTTAGAAACCCACACTGGCCTGTTTGTCTAGAATCACATTTAAAAGCCCATATTGTCCAACCTTTTTTAGATGTATTCATATATTTATTAAAATTGTCAATTTTTTTATCAAACCCTCCTCCGATTTGTTGATTACTGAAAAGGAATAAAACACGTTATTAAAACAAAAACATTAACATTTCCAATTTATATGAGCATCTTCAAACTAAGAAGATCCTGCAAGAAGAGTGAGCATCTCCAGTTATAAACAAAACTTGTTATTCTTATGGTTGTTACAACATATTTAAATCAGTACTTTTTTTTTTTAAGCAAGGCAAAATATTTTAGGGGTAAAAATGTAATACTTTTTGTGGAGATTTAGCCATACAATTCCAACAAATGTTAATGAGAACAGGGCAATTAAATCCTATTAACTGCAATAAAAATGTACTCTTAAACTTCATATTTTCTATTTGCATTTGGTTGACAAGAATTTAGGAAAAGATTAAACAAAACAGTTTGTTATGAAACCCAACTGCTTTGGTGGATGGGTGATGCGTCCAGATCTAAAAATCCGAGGAGAAAAAACCCACACCAGCATAAAATTACATTAAAACAGACTTAAATAAATAAGTGATCTTTGCTTAAATAGGGGAAGCAGTCTGCAAAATAGTGAGTTTAAATCAAGAAAATTGCACTACTCCCTTTCTTCTCTGAAGCCAGTGCTTTGTTAAAAACATTTATGTAGCCAGACATAGAGTCCTACTTTTGTATAAATTATAACACAAACATTCAGATTCCCAAAGAGTTCCAGTACTCTCTTCCTCTGTTAGTGCTATTTCTCCATCTCTTTGATCAAAATGACCAGCCTTCAGTATATCGTCAAATACTTAACATATTTTGTATAGTTCATTCAGGAAAATACATGACTTTAATTACAACTCCATGAGTCCCTTGTGGTTTAAAGGAAGAAATAATCATAAGCTTTACCTGAGCTCCTGCTGACAGGCAGCTGAAGGAAAGTCGGATGTAAAATAAATACTTACATATTGTACTGTAAATGTACTATTATTAACATCAGTTGTGGAAAACTGTTGCCCGAGTTCAAAGATTGTAAATGAGCCTGGCAGTGGGACGTATGGCCCAAAGCTTTGTTCTGAAATCACTGTTATTATGCACCACAGCTCCCTTTTCCAATATAAAGGGCAAACATTTCCCCTAGACACCAAAATGTCTAGTTTGTGTTTTGTGTTGTGCTTCTGAAAACATTTCCCTACCCTATTGCTGCAATTTTGCCTTAATTCAGTCTACCATACCCATCATATTAGAACTGGTTGATTTTTTTTTTTTTAATTACAAATTTTTTTTTAAAAAATGACCTATTCTCAAAATAAAAATATTCTGCAGAAAATGTTTATTTTTTTTTAAAGAAAATTTCAATCTTTTTGGCAGAAAAATCTCAAGCTGAAATTTTTGACCAAAAACGTGTTTCCCCAGTTTTCATTTCTTTCCAAAATTTTCATTAAAAGTTTACCATTTTCTGATCAGCTCTATTGTGAAAGTTTCTGTTTATTTTAGGTCAAAAAGTGATGTCATGTTCTCAGGCAACGGAACAACTCCAGCTGTAACATTAGCTGTATATAATAACAAAATCTCTTTTTTATTCATAACATTCTTGGGCACATCTCCTGTGACACCTAACAACATCGGAAAAATGTTCCTATTTTAGCGTACATTTTACTTTATTATTTTCACAATTTTTGTTTTCAAGAGTCTGGCTAGAACACATTGAAAGGTGAAGAAACATGCCCCATATTCTGCCCTATCTGATGAAAACATTTTCTAGATAGTCTTCTATTTCTAGATGTTAGCCTGAATTATCCTGTGCCAAAGCTTCTGTATTTTAGTTCATAGTATTGTGATAGCTAATTGCTAGCTGGTTAATAGTTAGAGACCCAGTAAATGGTAGAACTCACGGGGTTCTTTCTCAGCTAATTGAGCTCATTAATAGTAAGAAAGCAATAACTATAGCAGAAACCACAATTGACCAGAAGTCATTTGCACAAAAGGAGCTTAGGCCAGGCAGCTATGTGGTTTAGAAAATTAATAATAGGACACAGAGTCTAGACCAGGGGTTCTCTAACTTCATTGCACCGTGACCACCTTCTGGCAACAAAAATTACTACACAACCCCAGGATGGGGGACCAAAGCCCGAGCCCGAGTCCCTCCACCTCAGGTGGGGGTGGGAGGAGGGAGACGAAGCCCAAGGGCTTCAGCCCCAGGCGGCGATGGGGGTCTGTAACCTAGCCTTGCCACCCAGGGATGAAGCCCTCAGGCTTCGGCTTTGACCCAAGACAGTGGGGCTTGGGATTTGGCCCTGGGCGGTGGGACTCAGGCTTCGGCTTCATTCCCAGGCCCCAGCAAGTCTAATGCCAGCGTTGGAGACCCCATTAAAACTGAGTTGCGACCCACTTTGGGGTCCCGACCCACAGTTTGAGAACCGCTGGCCTAGACCAAATCCATCCCAGATCAGAAGAGACTGAGTATTGTACCATCTTCTAACATTCAGACAATTATGGGTGTAGTGAGGCACAGTGGCCTCCCACTCTCACCTGCTGGTGGGCAGAGCCAGGCAAGCCTTGCCCCTTGCACCTGAAGCTGAGAGGCGGGACAGGAAGTGTAAGAGGTGAGGCCTCTAGCTCAGTGGGATGAGAGTCAGGGAAGGACTCAGATGCCTTTGCCTTGCTGCTGGCTCCTGGACCAGGGACCAATCCCTTCCCCTGGAGGAGAACCCCAAGGTAGGGGAGCTGCCGAGGCTGCCATCAGCCAAGTATCTTGCGTAGCTGCCAGAACTGCCTGCAGACAAGTGCCCTGAGGAGCTGCTGGGACTGCTGCCAGATGAGTACCTTCAGGAGTTGCTTGGACTGCCAGTTGCTGAGTACCCAGAGGCAGGGCCGGCTTTAGGCACTGCGGGGCCCGATTCAAAAGAGCTGCCGCCGTAGACAGCGGCGGGACTTCGGCGGCAGCTCAATTGGCTGCCGGTGCTTTCGGCGGAGGGTCCTTAGGGACGTTGCGGGGCCCTCTTAGGGGCGTGGGGCCCAAATCGGGTGAATCGCCTTAAAGTCGGCCCTGCCCAGAAGAGACTGAGGACCCACGAGCAATGGAACCCTACAAACAGGTAGGGGTAGGAAGTAACCCAGAGAAACCAGACATTAGTCTGGTTGTGTGACCAGAAAATGATTCAGTCTGTTTTGGTGACTTCCCTGCTGACCCAGTGGTGGAACCACCCTCAACTGTTAGGGTCCTGGGCTGGGACCTGGTGGAGTAGGGTGGACCCGGGTCCCCTACCCCCTGCTCTCCCCCCCCCCCCTTTGGGAGCTGGTGGCCTACTCACTTGAGGCCAGCAGGCCTACTCACATAGGCTAAAGACTGCCTATTGCTCTGCCCCGCCCATAGGCTGTGTTTGCTGTTCGCTCCAGCCCGAAGACTATATCAAAAGATTGCTCATTGCCTTGCCTCCCCCCGCTCCTCCGAGGGTCAGGGCAATAGACTGTGTGCTGCTTTGCTCTGACCAGAGGATCAGAGTCCTAGCTTGCTAATTGACTCCATTACTGTGTGAGGTAGTGAAACAGAGTGGCCTCCCTCCAAGCCTGATGGGGAGGAACGGTCAAAGAACCACTACAATGGCTATGTATGTAAGAACTTCTCAAGTGTGTGAAGTCATGTCATTGTCTATTGGCTGGCCTACCCAGAGGACATAAGCCTAAATGCTTCAGTAGTTACAGATTTTCCTTTAGCTCAAGTGATAAAGGCTCGGGGGATATTGGCAATAGAAGATTTGGGGCCAGATCCACAAGCTGAGTTACAGCCCCTGTGTGCCACACTAGCCTAGTTGCACCACTTTCATATGGCAGCTTAATTAATATATTAATGGTGAGCACAGTTTTGCGCTGAATATTATTATAAATTTTGGATAGTGTCACAAGTGTGAGATTGGTGCTGTAACTGTCTGTGTACCGTATTGATATAACACAGGGATTGGCGACCTTTCAGAAACGGTGTGCCGAGTTTTCATTTATTCTCTCTAATTTAAGGTTTCGCGTCCCGGTAATACATTTTAACGTTTTCAGAAGGTCTCTTTCTATAAGTCTATAATATTTAACTAAACTATTGTTGTATGTAAAGTAAATAAGGTTTTTAAAATGTTTAAGAAGCTTCATTTAAAATTAAATTAAAATGCAGAGCCCCCCGGACTGATTGCCAGGACCCGGGCAGTGTGAGTGCCACTGAAAATCAGTTCGCGTGCCGCCTTTGGCACATGTGCCATAGGTTGCTTACCCCTGATATAACATGTAGTCTTACCTAAAGTATAAGTCCCACAATTAAAATTAGAGGTGAGTGAATTAAGAAAGAATTATTCACCAATGTTTTATTAAGAACACTTCCATATTCAAAGTTATTCACAGCTAATTCACACAGCTCTATATTAGTTGCTCAGATAATGAAAAAAATGTTAATTGAATGATTTCTAAAAAGATAATAAAATGATATGTCTAGAATAAGTGTCAGTCTGCTCACCAAAATGTCAGTGTTTTGAAACATTGCCAGATCTGCAATTTATTTTTATCTGAAATATGATCAGTGTGGTACAGCATTTACTGTAAACTAGAAAATGGAACTGGATACGCGCCCAGGTCTCAAAGCATTGAAAAAGAGCGCCAGTGGAGTACAGGTCCTTTTGATACAGCAAGCCTGCCTTTATGTGGGTGAATCAGAGAGACTAACTGAATAAATAAAATCACTGCATTCAGAATCCAGTTTGCAGATGATGCAACAATCTTCATGTTAGACGATAACTTAAATATTTTCTTTCTAAATGGCTTGTGTTTGAAATGCCTGCTTTTATAGTTCAACTGGATTTGTAACTGAGCTGACTTTGTCATGGAAAATTTAGTTCTGCCTATCAGTAGGGTCAGACATGGTACCTACAGTTTAGACATGATCTTTCATCTACCCTTTCAGAATTAGGGGAATGACTTCCATTGAAGTCAATGGCAAAACTCCCATTGACTTCAGCATTCCAGGATTGGGTCCAATATTAGATCACCCCTCACCCTTCTCCTATAAACTGCTGTATAGGTGCAGATGATTTGTTAAATACTAATTTAAAATAAACCGAAATACTTACTATTTGATCTTATAAACAGAACATTGATGATTAAAAGCTAAATTAAGTGTTTGTATAACTCCTCTCTTTCTATGCTCTGATAACTTTGTTCCACTATATTTTCACCACATATATGGTAATAGTAAATAACTATTGACAATTATTTTATACAGCATAATTCAGAAAATATTTTTTTGCCATAAGTTTAATATGAATCCCTTATATGGATTTACCGTGTGCCATTTAGCTCCTAATTTACGGTTTATACCCACATCTATTTTGCTGTGAAGTTAAATAGGAAATATTTTAATGTGCTCATAGATTCTTGGAATATCTAATTACATAGCAAAAAAGGGGCGGAGGGGAACTCATTACAAATAAATATTTGAAGCAGTGAAGGACTTATTCTTCAGGCACTACTGGTCTTATAAAGCATTTTTGGCAAGACATTCTCTTTGAGGGAGTCCAGTACTAAATACATAGAAGTTCAGAAAACCAGGTATGTAGCTTTTCCTCTGGCCGTGATATTTCTCAGAGATCTGCAGCTCCATTGGTCTGCTGATCCTGTGACCATGGGAAGATGGTGGGAAAAGAAAACACACTCACCAAACAGCAACTTTTCACACAGACATTTATTTCTCATGCCAGTTCAGGATAGTGAGAATTTTGTCACTGATGGTAGACCTTGCTTTGGACATTGTATCTTTTCTCTAGCATTACATGAAACTTAAAGCTGTTCTGTACAGGCCTCTGTCTAGAGAAAAACTTTTCACAATGTTGACAATAGTTGTCTCTTCCTATTATAATGGTCCCTTAGACAGTTGAAACTGAAATTGATTTCCCTTAGCAAATCTCTCCACTCTTCGACTGCATGCTCACATTGGTTTGTTATTACACTATAGGGTTGTTCTTCAATGCTGAGCTTATAATACTGAATATTTTTTTATTTTGTTTATGAAGACTATTGTGTAAATTCTTTGGGGGAAAATCCCCCCACATAAATAAAGAGTTTGCGTATTTTGCACATAGAAAGGAAAAGTAGGTCATATTTGGGGGGTTGCCTGTCTTAATAGTGTCCCTTTAAGCAAAACAATAGCACCAGTTCTAATAGGCAGTTTTCTTAAAAGGTTTCACTATGTGAAATGAAGCACTTTCTACAGAAGGATCCTTGCGATGTTCCAGCCTTCTTTCTTGGTCTTTCTGTCTTACTCCCTCTCCTATATGTAACCACTGTTGCATCTGACAAACCGGCATGATAGGTGAAGAGAAACTGTAGTATCTGCTGAATATCTGGTGCATCTTCTACTGGGGAGTTGTTTTATCATCTTGTAGGAGAATTGACTCCATGATGTTCAGTAAGAGATTTTTTTTTCCTTTCTAGTTCATCCCTGCTATATTTTTTTCCCAACTCTACTATAATCCAAAATTGCTCACATGGTTTAGCATAATTGTGTGCTATAATCAGGACCCTATGTACTCTATAATTCTATGGTTACAAAATCTGGTGCAGAATCCACCCCACCCCATCACTGTGAATGGGCTGCAATGAGGACAGGAGTGGCTACTGCATAATCTCTCAGTTGCGGGAAATGACAGAAAATGTCTGGCCACGCTATTCTACACAAGTGTAACAGTCCCTGGAAGATCCTTACAAGCTGTCTCATCTAGAGTGATTTAAGAATATTCTAAATTGTGCCAGGGGCTAAGGCCCAAATTAGAGTGATGCAAAGGTGAATTAAAGCCACTTTCCCATCTCCCCACCCTGGTCCTGCACTTAGACAGTCTGTCCTATTATCTTTATGGCGTTACTCCTCATTTACATCAGGACAGCTGAAATTGGAATTTGGCCCTTTATCTTTGCAAAATATATTCTGTACTTTCTTTTATACACTGTATTCCCAGGTCTGATCCAAAATCACCACATCAGAAAAAGAAGTCTATTTTATGTCGCTGAACTGAAACCCTTTAGATTCTCCAGGATATTTTTCTTTAAAAAAAACATTGCATGCCAAAGAATCTGAGATTCATATACTGCAGGATATGGTCTCATCACACCCTCCGCCTACTCATTTGGAAGTGTCTCATGATTTTCCTACATCATTTGACACATCTGTAGTTGTTTAATTGTTCTAGCCTTTTAGCATACATTGTGAAACAATTGCTTACTGGACTGTTTTTTTGTTTTATTTTTGTTTTTTTGTTTTTAATTATAAATATAGCTTTCCCATACACAGCACCTCCTCCACAGCAACGCAGACCTTGGAAACTTGCATGTTATCCAAAACTATGATTTTCTAAACAGGACGTTTAGATCTGCATTGAAGAAGGCAAATAGAATAGTCTGTGTATATGAAAAATGTTTCTGTATGTCTAAACAAGACACTTTTGGAATGGGAGTGCATTGTATTTCTGGATGACTTTCTTTTTTATAGTCATTTATCTCAGTTTTGGCTCTAATTCAGGAAAGCACTTAACTACATGCTTAAGTCCACCTCTATCCAGGAAAGCACTTAAGCACATGCTTAAACTTATGCATCTACATAAGCAACCATTGCTGTACAGGGATACTTTCTTGAACTGGGGTCTTAGTCTTCATGAGGTGATCGGCATTTTAAGCCATCCAAAAAGAAAAGTTACCTTATTTCTCTTCACTGGTATTGTGTCATACAGTACAGAGCACTTCACTCACACATTGCCAAACGCTTGAAATTCCGCTTTTCCCAGCCTTACTCCTCAGTAGTGAGGAGAACTCCCCACTTCTCAGACAAAGACACCAAACATCTGTCAGATCTCTAAATCCCTATCTGTGACTCAAGGTCACAGGACCAGTGAATCAATGCATTATGGTGCTAAACTACAACTCTAAGATCCCGTAATGGATGTATTTAGTTGCAAATGTTTAGAAATGGTCACAAAAGAATGTTAAACAATCTTCGTTGAAACAGGGGCTTCTGCAGATACAGGCAGTGAAAGCAATCAGAGTGACTCTGAGAGACTGATGAAAGAGCTCCTACACACTGTATCACAAGAGGTCTGTAAGAACATTATTTGGTTTTTGAGAGGGGAAACATATGAGAGTCAAACTAAAACTAACTGATCCATAGACAAATCTAGATCACCAGAGTCTGTTTGGCTGGAACTTGTTTGTAAAGCAGTGTGGACTGTGGAATAGGTAGGGAAACCTGAAAGTGAAATAACTAATGGAGAAGGAGGAAAGGAGAAGTTTAAGCCCTGCACTGATATTTTCCACTTCCCACTTTGTGTGGTGAATGAACACAGCAGTTTTGCTTGGAGTGTCAACGATGCTTTGGAAAGGCCACGCCAGGCCTGACTCTACTGGCGTAAATCAGGAGTATCTCTAGTGAAATATATTTGTATGTAACTAGTGTTCCAGACAGTAGAATCAGGCACGCAGTGCCTGGTACTTCAAGCAGAACTGGATGTATAGTTTCCTCAACTTACCAGGCAGAACCCAAATAATGAACAAGCTTCTACCAAAACAAATGTCTTCTTTAAAACAGACGTAAAGTGAATTGTGTTGTCGTTTAGGATGACAGATGGACATCTATTCTACTCTGTTCATGTTCTTATACCATATTCATTGTCATCATATCTAAGTGCCTGGAGACTTTGGTCCTCTATTTATCCATAGAACAGGTACAGCGCCAGCAGCCGTCATACAGCCCGCCCTGCAATCCCAATAGTGTGTCTCTGTTCTACTCTGGAGAAATCACTTGTAGGGGTGAGACTAGTTCAGTTTCCATTTCCATCCAACCCTTGGCTGCAGCACACTGAGGCCAGCAGTTCATGCCACATGGGCCAGCACACAGCCATTGGGTAATAACAGCTTTTGATCATTACTGAATTCGGCTACGTTTGATCCAGCAGAAAGCTTCATATCCCATGAAAAATCCTCTGTTGGTATTCGATTTCCAAATGTATCTTTTAACATGTCCACTTAAGCTGAAAGACTGTATGAGCAACTTTATCCATTTTATTATAAAAGAGAGAAATTTTGAATTCACTAAACTTATAAATAATTAAAGTTTGTGGATGGACTTGAACAGTCACAGGAAAGTAAATACCGTACAGTGGCTTTAAAAACACTTCCCAATGAGCCATCAGTTTAGTAGCATTTAATTACACAGTCACTTAATCACAACATAAGTGACTTTCTTTATACCTACTGTTATACCCTGTACATTATAAACTATGCCTGAGTGTTTTCAGAGCATAACCTAATTTCAAGTGTCAGGCTCCAAAGGGGGACTATTGTGTAGAGCACAGAACTTATTTTATTTCCTGTTTCAACTAGCTTTCCAACAGAAATGTGATAGAGACACTCTGATGATCAATTTGGTTATTATATTCAAGAAACAGACCTCTCTGCAAATTTGCTGAAAGCTCTCAACCCCATTTGGTTTGACTAGTAAAACAATGTATGTTACAGAAGAAGAGCAAAATTAAATAGGCAAAATGCAAATGAATGTAGATGATTCAATCTTATGGCCATTTCCTGGCTGCAAGATTATAGAAAGAAGCATCATTCTCATTTAAATGGAAAAGTTCTGAGAGGACTATACAAAAGCCACTGAAGAAAAATGTACAGGTTGGACTTACTCAATATTAAATGCTTTTAGAATACATGGAGTCTGGTGCTCTACTGCAATAGCAAATGGAATTGCTTGGGTGGAATTGCTTGGGTGGTGTCTAAAGGATTAACAAAACACAATGACACACCTGCTGGAAGTGGTGTGGAGGGACCAAGGTGCAGCAAGAGTATCCAGGAATAATGATGATTCTGCCAGCACTTCTCCTGGAGGCTGCCAGGCAATGCACATCATCCTTAGAGGGTACACTGCTCTCCTTCCCCATCCAGCCAACTCTTCGAGCCAACAGGGAGGGAAGAGCCTTGACCTCACTCTGTCCCCTTCCAGTTAGCCAGAAAGGCATGAGCTCCCAGTCACATTGTGGCTATCTATCTTGTTTAGGTCAGTGGCTCTCAACCTTTCATATCCCTTTCAGGAGTCTTTGTCTTGTGTACCCCCAAGTTTCACCTCACATAAACTACTTGCTTACAAAATCAGACATAAAAATACAAAAGTTTCACAGAACACGATTACTGAAAAATTGTTTACTTTCTGATTTTTAACCATATAATTATAAAATAAATTAATTAGAATATAAATATTGTACTCACATTTCAGTGTATAATATATAGAGCAGTATAAACAAGTCATTGTCTGTATGAAATTTTAGTTTTAGGGCTGTCAAGCGATTAAAAAAATTAATTGTGATTAATCACAGGATTAAAAAAATAATCATGAATAACTGCACGATTAATTGCACAATTAATCGCACTGTTAAACAATAATAGAATACCATTTATTTAAATATTTTTGGATGTTTTCTACATTTTTCAAATATATTGATTTCAATTACAACACAGATACAAAGTGTACAGTGCTCGCTTTATTTTTATTTTTGATTACAAGTATTTTCACTGTAAAAAAACAAAAGAAATAGTATTTTTCAATTCCCTCATTACAAGTACTGTGCAATCTCTTTATCATGAAAGTTGAACTTACAAATGTAGAATTATGTACAAAAATAACTGCATAGAAAAACAAAACAATGTAAAACGTTAGAGCCTACAAGTCCATTCAGTTCTACTTCTTGTTCAGCCAATCGCTCAGACAAACAAGTGTGTTCACATTTTGCCTGAGATAATGCTGCCCACTTCTTATTTACAATGTCACCTGAAAGTCAGAACAGACGTTTGCATGGCACTGTTGTACTTGGCCTCGCAAGATATTTATGTGCCAGATGCGCTAAAGATTCATATGTCCCTTCATGCTTCAACCACCATTCCAGAGGACACGTGTCCATGCTGATGACAGGTTCTGCTCAATAACGATTCAGAGCAGTATGAACGATCCAAAGCTGAACGGACCGACGCATGTTCATTTTCATCATCTGAGTCAGATGCCACCAGCAGATGGTTGGTTTTCTTTTTTGGTGGTTCAGGTTCTGTAGTTTCTGCATCAGAGTGTTGGTCTTTTAAGACTTCTGAAAGCATTCTCCACACCTCGTCCCTTTCAGATTTTAGAAGGCACTTCAGATTCTTAAACCTCGGGTCGAGTACTGTATCTTTAAAAATTTCACATTAGTGACTTCTTTGCATTTTGTCAAATCTGCAGTGAAAGTGTTCTTAAAATGAACAACATGTGCTGGGTCATCATCCAAGATTGCTATAACATGAAATATATGGCAGAATATGGGTAAACCAGAGCAGGAGACATACAATTCTCCCCCAAGGAATTGAGTCACAAATTTAATTAACACATTATGTTTTTAACAAGCGTCATCAGCATGGAAGCATGTCCTCTGCAATGGTGTCCGAAGCACAAAAGGGCATACAAATGTTTAGCATATCTGGCACATAAATACCTTGCAATGCCGGCTTCAAAAATGCCATGTGAATGCCTCTTCTCACTTTCAGGTGACATAAATAAGGGGGCAGCATTATCTCCTGTAAATGTAAACAAACTTGTTTGTCTTAGTGACTGGCTGAACAAGAAGTGGACTTCTATGCTCTAAAGTTTTACATTGTTTTGTTTTTGAGTGCAGTTATGTAACAAAAAAAAATCTACATTTGTAAATTTCACTTTCATGATAGAGATTGAACTACAGTTCGTGTATGAGGTGAATTGAAAAACACTATTTCTTTTGTCATTTTTACAGTGCAAACATTTCTAACAAAAAATAACAAAGTGAGCACTGTATACTTTGTATTGTGTGGCATTGAAATCAGTATATCTGAAACTGTAGAAAACATCCAAAAATATTTAATACATTTCAATTGGTATTCTATTGTTTAACAGTAAGATTAAAACTAGGCATAGAATCATAGAACTGGAAGGGACCTCGAGAGGTCATCTAGTCCAGTCCCCTGCACTCAAAGCAGGACTAAGTATTATCTAGAAAATATATATAGAAGAGTTAATGTACCCACTGGAAGACTTCTACGTACCCCCAGGGCTACATGTACCCTTAGTTGAGAACCACTGATTTAGGTGTATGAGGCTGGGAAGCATCCTTTCTTGCCTTGTACACTCACAATGGAACCAGTCTCCATATGATCCAAAGGTCTCAGCTGCTACTGCAGAACTGCTCTTGGATCAGTTATGTGTTTGTAAATTCAAGTCTACTCCTGCTCCTCCCTCTATTTCTTTACTAGACAGGTCTTCTAAGGAATGGTGTGCTCTCTTGCACGCTCTCTCTCTCTCTCGCTCTCTCTCCATTTGGCTAGGTGTTTTTTTTGAAAACGATAAAAATAGAGACACTACCCCATTATTTCCATCATGTTGAACCTCCAAAAGAACACTTCTAACACACTTTATGTGAGCTGTGAAGGGGCATTTCACTTTTATTGAAGGTGACACAAATTGGGATTTAGTGATTTCACATCTGCTAGTCATTAAGGTTACAAATTTTAAAAAAAGTTGGTCAGTTTGCCAAGAACAGCCTTCAGCTATTGAAAGTCTTAGGTGTGCCAAAGAAGGATCCACATCCAGTTTACCTCTTCAAGCACACAAAGCCAAATATTCTTTTCCTGGTTTTCGAGTCTTCAAAGTACCACTTTCTTGGATCGTGGGGAAATGCCATGAGAATGAGTGGCTTTGAGGGTTTCCTGTTTGAAATACTACAAAAACATTATTCTTTCAGCATTTTGCTGAGATGCAAGACCAAAGGCCTCAGGGAGATTCCTAGATATAGG
The DNA here is from genome assembly GCF_002925995.2 of Terrapene triunguis. Lineage (NCBI taxonomy): Eukaryota > Metazoa > Chordata > Testudines > Emydidae > Terrapene > Terrapene triunguis. The sequence goes on from NW_020664471.1 coordinate 5,723,030, forward strand.
AGACTAATGATTCTCTCACTCCACCCACTTGCCTTCTGTGTTTCAGCACAGTCAGTCCTGCCCTGGTTGGTCTAGAAAATTGCTGAACAATTCTAAAATGATTAAATTAGTGGTAAACCACAAAGGTTTACCAGTTTCCACAGGCTGAAGATGATTACTCAAGTGCCTACAATAGTATCTTTGTAAGTCAAAGTTATTTGTGTCCCTCTTTAAATTGTAGTCTTCATGTCATATTATGTTGTGTTATATTGCATCATCAGTAACATAATGGGACCAACCATGCAAGGTGCTGAGCTTCATTAGGTCACTCAAGTCAGTGAGAGTTGAGGGTATTCAGCACCTCATAGGATTAGGCTCCACAACGCAGATTTGAATGATAAAACCAATAAATGATTAAATTTAAAGCAGGACATTGGTGTTTCCTGGGCTGATAGCTAGTTATGAGATAGCAGCTGCCTCCCCAGAAATGTCTAGCAAGCTAAAATAATGTCAGGATTAATTGGAAAACTGTTATTTATGGAAAGTGGCGAGCTGCCAGTGGGTTGAAAAAAGCAAATAGTGTGAAGTATGTTGGCATACCTAATTTTATCCTGTGCAAGTAACTACATTTCTTTACACAGTGGCTGCTTTATTAAAATAATAGGATACTGGAGAGTGCATAGGTGCACAACAGCCAAACATTATTAGTCAAGCCCATTTCTACTTGATTCTTGAGTATTTCATTGAAAGAAAAAGCTACATAATGCACTTCTACCCCCTCAGATCTCCTTAGTGGATAGCTTTCTATTACTTTTCTCACTTCCTATTTTTTACTGCTTGTCTTTCACAGAGCTATTTACAGGGATGATACTCAACAACTGGAGGACCATTCTACCCATGGTCTGATGTGACATTAAGATTATCTGTTGTTTGTAAGGATGGGGTTGGGGACAACACTGTAAATAAATTGCACAAGGTGTTTGACTAGAAAAAGTCCTCCATGCGGTATGTAGCCAGAAAAGAGACAGGAATGGGATGATGTTCTTTCACACTGGGGCACAGAGAAAATTTAAAATCCTTTCCTATGCCTGTCGTAGAGATGAAGAAGGGCTTCTACTTCTATCCCCAAAGCCTCAGCCAATGGGTCTAGTGAGTGTCTGGGAGGGGAATAATTTGGTGAATCTAAGTTGCAGTCTCCAGGGAGAAAAAACGAAGTATTTTCTGCTGTCATGAATTTTGGAACACGTTCAGATGGAATTAACCATATCTGTCAATCTAGAACATTCATTTCCAAAAGAGGCAAATGCCACATCAGCTATAGCTATGTTTTGTATGGCTGTACTCACTAGGGTTCTCGATATGCTGGGGACGCTTTGTTCTGGTCTATGAGAGATGAATCCATGCTTCCCAGGGCTAGTAAAATCAAATGGGCTGGGGAGACAGTATTAGTTCTTCCCCAAAGGAGGACAGGGCACCAGCATCCCTCAATGAAATGGTCATTGAAATCCTGGCTCAAGAAGGAATCCATTAATGCTGATAATCTCACTGCTATCACTGTCTCTAACATGCCTGCTTGTATTCAAGGCAATTGATAAGATGCTGTTAGAACAAATCTGGCTGTGTCCCAAGTCCTTACATTTTCTTGATCACTGTCAATCTGGTTTCATGCCTGAATATAATACTCCTGGGCACCACTGCACAATGCAGAATTTTGCAGAAATTAATGTTGTTCGCGCAGAATTCCCCTTCCCCCACAGAAATGGGCTGCAGTGCTGATAGCCGCCACTAGGAGCTGCTGGACCCAGCAGAGCCCAGCTCACACAGAGAAGACATTGCAGAGGGGATGGGATGGAGCTAGAGCAGTGGTTTTCAAACTGTTGTACTGGTGACCCCTTTCACATAGCAAGACTCTGAGTGCAACCACCCCTAATAAATTATAAACACTTTTAAATATATTTAATACCATTATAAATGCTGGAGGCAAAGCGGAGTTTGGAGTGGAGGCTAACAGCTCACGACCCCCCATATAATAACCCAGTTTAAGAACCCCTGAGTCAGAGTGTTCCTGGCAGCTGCAGTTCCCAGCATGCCCTGAGGGAAGGAGAGGGCGGCACACAGGAAACTGCGTGCAAGCCTGGGACTGAACATCAGGCTGTTTCTCCCTCTGGATCCCTGGGCTCGGGGGAGGGGTGTGGGGTTGTCTGGGCCCCTAGCTGGACTCTGGGGGCGGGGGGGGGGGGAGAGGCAGAGAAACAGGAACTGGGTTATCATAGGGGTTTCTTTAACTCTCTACTCCTTGGGGAATTTTTGTATGTGTGTTGTTACAGACGTACTTGCTGACAGGTATTTTAAAATTAATTACCAAATATATATTAAACTGGCATGATTATGCAGTGTTATTTGGACAAATAAAATGTGCAGAATTTTAAAATATTCTGCACAGAATTTTTATTTTTTGGTACAGAATGCCCAAGGAGTAATATTATATGGAAACTGGACTCTTTTCACCAATGGGTGTGGTCATCCTAGCAGTATCCTGATAAAAGTCAGGTGTTCAATGTCCAGGCGTTTGCAGGGCCAGTGTAAAGGGGATCCAGGCCAAATTAAAGTCTGCCGGTTGGAGGGGGACTGGATGGGAAGTTCTTCTGTAGGGAAACAGTTACTATTTTAGTATCCAAAGGTGTGATGGATCCAGGACCCATTTAGTGCTGGATTTTGTTTTTTCTCAAGGGCAAAATGTTTGTACAAGAAGCTTCTTTCTCTTGGGCCCTTAGCCCAAGACATAATCTGGACTTGCTGCTCCCATAAGCACAAGAAATCCATGTACCTAGTACCTAGAACAACATTACCTTCTCCAGACTAGCAGGGGAGGCACCACACCTTTGCATAGGGTGGTGCAGTAGCCACTGTGCAGAGCTGTGCATTATAGGACTTAATCCACCCCTCTCACAGGGAAAGCAGAGCAATCATTTGTAAACTTGCCAAACCTCAAAGGTTTGGAATTTGGGAAAAGCAGAAAAGCAACAAAGCTGCAGATATTTATCCAAAGCTTATCAGAACTACCCAAACATCTTAAGACTACAAAATTAGGTTAGAGAGGCATTCTCCCCATTACTTTCTGCACCTCTGTTTCCCATTCTAGGTAGACTGGGAAAAAAACATTTCTTCAGAAATTCCAGGACAACAAGAACATTTGGTTCGAGTCTGGTTCTTAAAATGGACACAGATTTGGGAGGGTTTGTGGTGGGGTCATATCTAACCTAAACTTGCATGCCTATCGCTGTGACTCCCATTAAATTCAGTTGGATTTTTTCAATTAAAATACCATGAAACCCTGAAAAATGACCCTAAGAACAAATTAGCTTGTTTCTCTTTCCCAGCTGCCTATTTACATACTGTGCATGACATTAAGGGTCTTGATTCAGAAAGAAATTCTGATGGCTATTTGTTGGTTAATACAGCTCTCTGATTGAACATCCTAGAAAAGAAAGAACTCAGTAGTCTGACAGCTGTGAGACTGCAGTGTCAGCCAAGAGATTTGAATTTCAGAATAGTAGAAAACATAGTCCTAAAGCCTTGGTATTTCATATGGGTGAAGGCTGTTTACAGTATCACATGACAAAGCCATGGGCTAATTCAGTCTCTGAGGGGGGGAAAATACTTCAGCTTCTCCTATTAACTGATACAGAAAACCACCTTTGTATTGTACTGTGGAGACTTACTTCCTAGGCCTTTCTCTGCTGCATGCAAAATGCTTGTTGCTACTTGAGGATGACTGCAAGAATGCTGGGGCCTTGTAGCAACTGGTTCATCCTTTATGCTTATAGTGTGTAAGTAGTAATTACAGCACAAACCACATGTTTGCCCTCACAGTTTACTTGTGAGACCAGTTTCTGTGACTCCAAAATAACAATTGAATTTTTATTGTCAGGCACAACCCCCTTCTCATCCCCCAACCTCACCTTGCCTTATATAAATCTGAAGGCCTTTTAATTTGTGTCAATACTGTAAAATAGGTCACACAAGATTTTTCTCCCCCCTTTGATGATGGGAATTACATAATTATTGGTTTCCGCTATCACTGCAAAGCAAAACACATCAACCACATAAAAAATGTCAGGTATGTGGAATTAGCCAGGCTTCTGCAGAGAAGAATTACAGATCTGCTTTAAAAACCTCTAAGTTCCAAGGTGTTTGGATCTGGGAAGCAGGGGAAGGGGGTTATTCTGCAAGTAAGGGTAATTTGTGACATTCAGATCTGGATCTGGGTTCAGATTTTAAACATCTCTAAAGTTCAGAGGTGTTTATATCTGAGTCTTGATTTTGTGTTGAATTAGAATCCTTATACGATCATATTCATTGCTTTCACTATACCATGCTGATGCTCATCCCTTTTGGTAGCATTGTTCAGCAGCTGATCACAATTGCAGTCCCTGCACTCTCCAGAATCTGGCAGTGTGTGCTTTCCCATTTCAGGCCAGGCAGTTCCAAGAGGTGTCCATCCTTCCGTAGGCAGAACTTTTCCTGGAGCTTCCTTAGGAGTTGACTGGCACCTAAATGGCATGAGTGAGCCCCAGGTGATCTTGGGCAAATTGCTTATGGCCTAATCCTGAAAGGTACTGAGTGTCTCTGAATTCTGTATATCGATTTTGAGGGAGAATTGGGAGGGCGGAGAGATAGCGTACTTAATATCCAAGCTACTTCAGTCTTACACCATTATAATGACAATTGTATTCTGGCCCCTCACTTACTCATCTCTAAAATAACTACACTAATACTTACCTCCCAGGGTATTCACAAGCTTAGTTACTGTTTGTGAAGTACTTGGAGCTCCTTGGATAAAAGGCAATCTAAAAATACAAACTATTAGTAGTACTGTGTTCTTGGGTTGCCCTTCCTCTTCCTCAGGACAGATAACACTCAGGAAGCCAGTTTGGTTTAATAATTGTGAATGGTAAGGGCGTCTGAGTAATCATTACAGAAATAATAACATTCTGCTTAATAGGGGTGCATTTTGAGCAGCTAAGTGGTATTTCACCAGGTGTTTAAATAAGTGTGCAATTTTAAGCTCTGGACTTTTAATATAGAAGATACAAAATAATCATATTCAGAGTAAAATTCAACCCTCACAGCTGCAAACTAAGGTGTTACTTAAATCCTACCTAAGCTCTCAAAACAGGAGATCAGGAGGACTTTAGTGGTGCATAGCTTTCATTTTGACTTTCATTTTTGTTCCACACAGTATTTTATTCCACTTAGTCTTTTCAGACTTTTGTTTAATAGCCTCTTCTCTGAGTTGAGACAATAATTAGGATCAGGGCCGGCTCTGGCTTTTTCGCCGCCCCAGGCGGCCGGGGGGAGGGCGGCCAGAGCGCCGGGGGGGACTCGGCTCTCCCCCCCGGCGGCCAGAGCGCCGGGGGCAGGGCAGCGAGCCCCGGCTGGGGCTCGGCTCTCCCCCCCCCGCGGCTAGAGCGCCGCGCCGCAGCCCCCCTCCAGGTGCCGCCCCAAGCACCAGCTTGGGTGCCTGGTGCCTGGAGCCGGCCCTGATTAGGATGACAGTCTATGTAACAGGGTTTCCACTGAACACAGAATAAAAATCCACATTAAAAGAACATTATTAACATTGGAAAGTCAAGCACTCACAAGTCAGGAAATGTCAAAATTAAGGTTGCCTTTGCATATGCATTGCAGCACAGTCTTTAATTATATGCTCATATTCTTTTTTTTTTTTTGACAGAGCCCCTGCCTCATTCAGTGCAAACTATTTTTTGGCTAAAACTATTTTGCAAATTCATGTCAAATTCATAAATAGTTTGGAGTCAACCAAAAGCGCATTTTTCAGCAAATAACAATTCATCTGAAAAATTGTGCCCACCTCTAGTCAGGAGGGGAATGGGAAAGGTTTGACGCAGAAGTTCAGTGATGAAACAGAAAGTGAGAAATACAGTCCAGCATCAGAGGAAACACTGTTTTCCTTTCAGTAAGAATGTTTCTTGTTCTGCATTGGAAGAAAATGATTCTTTTTGTGTTCTTTATCATTGGCATATGACACTACCACTGGAAACGAGAAGGGAAAAATGAAGTAAAAGGAGGACAAAATAGAGACCCTCCCTGGGAAAAGGAGATAAAACCTTAACACAACTCACAGAATTCCACATATCTCCATATGCACATTGTCCTGAACCAATGGTGCTCAGTTACAGCCGCTCATAGTATTCTGCTGGGCCTTCAGCCAGAACTCTTCCCTTCAGAAAGGACAAATGGTCCTACAGATTGTTACCTTGTCATCCAAACCTCTCCACAATCTGATCCAGCATTCCAGTGTATAGGAACTGAGCCTGAACTGCCAAAAAAGAGAACATCCACTGGAGTTAAGTGATGGGGCTTCTCTTACAGAGACTTAGAAGCCATGGGGCTGGGATTTTAGCCACGATCCTTCAAGTTACTGTACATGGGTGGATTTCTTCACATATCAATTTGCAGAAGCAGGACATTTGTTTGCACACATCTAGCTAAACAACGTGGGGCCTGCTGTGTAGCCTCTCTTTTTTTGTGATGTGGGATTTATAACCAATTGTCCTCTTGCTACAGTATTATCCTATTATATGTATTTCTATTATTAAAGACTCGCCAACCCTTTCCCTGAACATGGAGCTACTCAGTTTTCCCAGGGGAAAGTAGGGCTTCCAAAAACTGTAAACTATGCTTACAAAAGACTACATGCCAAGGCCTCTACTGTGCAGGTTGGAGGTGAGAAGAAGTCTTATTGTTTCCCTCATCATCTGATTGTGTGGTTGACTTTATTAATAATTCCCTTGTTCTTCCATTTTCCTATTCCTTCCACACTTAGTTCTCCCCTTAATTCCGGGGGGAGATCTGGAGTGAGAATGCACAGGTCTGAGGGACCTGAAGAGGTGAAAATGCACCATGAGAATGCACAGGGCCTGCAGCTGCTCTGAGGGAAACATCAACAAGAGAATAATAGAAAGATTGGGAGACACATCCCTCTCCAGCGGGACTTTTAATATCATTTTGTAGGACATATTTTATATCATTATGTTGGGAGTAACCAGGTGGTGCTGTTACACATAGGCTACATCTACACTTGGAGCTAAAGGTGTGATTTCCAGCCTGCATAGACTACCCAGGCTACCTTGATGCCATGGTAGCATGATCAGCACAGGCTAGCTGCCCTGAATATGTACCCAGAGAGCCCAGGCAGGTTTGTACTCAGAGTGGCCAGCCAATGCCACCGCTTGCCACTGCCCATGCTATCGAGGATTACTACTATTTTTAGCACACTAGCTCGATGGGAGCTAGCTTGAGTATGTCTACTAGAGCTAGTGTAGACATAGCCATAGTTTTCTTAGCTTTCAAGCCATTGTTCAATCTATAAAAAAAAAAAATGCTGCATTGTTGTAAGTTTTGTGGCGTATGTTCTTTTTTGCGGCGCTGCTGCAAGCAGCAGGAGAGTTTGCGTTCCACCTTAATCTCTGTAACTAGTGTTAATCCTTGCAGCAGACGTGCTCCCTGGGAACTTGGTTTTGGTGCTTTGGCTAAGGCAAAGGTTTGTCTATACAAATATTTAGTTTGCAACAAGCTGGGGTGTAATTCTACCCTGCACTAGCCTGTCACTGTTCCTGTGGACTCTGCTGACACCACTTTAGCAGTTTCTTCAAGTGATTTGTTCTAGTCCGGTCTCAAAGAAGACTGATGATTACTGAATGAGGGGATTACCCGTGTGCTATTTGACTACCTCCATTCAAGCACTAGCGTATATTTATACTAAAAGTGTACCCAGACTTTGCATCACTGATTTCTCCTCCACTGAGAAACAACCTGAGTCACCCAAATCTGCTACTGCTCGGTAAAGGAGTGACAATTTTGAATGTATTCTCACAGGCATGGTGGCACCCAGAGTGTACATGTCCCAAAGCAAGGTTGATGTCACCATAACCAAAGGTCCCCTCTTACATAAGCTAGGGGCTATCTAATGGGATAGGATGGATTAGACAATGACAAATACACTTGCTATAAATAAATTTATGTATAGACATTTCTATTATGTATTCTCTTTTGCTTGCCAATTGTAATTCCATGTTCAGTCTGTTTGGGCACCAGGATGTATTCCTGAAGAAAATACGCATATATCCACCTGGTAGCCCTCTGTAAATAGAGAGAGCAAGTGGTGTTTTGGATTTGTGCTTCAGCCTTGCATGTTTTTCTGAGCAGTAGTGTTCAGGAGTAAATATAATGTGTACAACTAACAAAATATATTATTGAAGTTGCATTTTCATAAGCCATAGTCTATATTTTGCTATTTTAAAAAATTACATAAACAAAAGATGCTTATGGCAACAAGTGGGTGTGTACAAACTAAGCAAGGAGCTTTGAATCCAGTGCGCTCTTGTTATACTGGGTACAAAAAGATAATATCACAATGTAGCATAAGTGAAAACTGAAGATATCTCATTTGTTTGTTTGTTACTGTTTTGTTTAATTTCATGGATACACATGTTCCTTTCTGGGTTCTTATAAGACTGCAAAGATACGGTATTGCCAGAGTAGGTTTATTTTTCCTTTTTTCTTTGAAACCACAAATTATACTGTTTATCATGGTTATGAAGCAACAGTTGGGGGACAAATATGATATTAAAAATAGACTCGGATTTCCCAATCACCAGGAGTGCTGGCTTGCATGCCTATGCAGCAGTGTTGATTTGGGGGTAGTTAATTTTCTTGGCCTTTGTTTTTCTACTGTGTGATGCTCTGAGGTTATTTCTAGGCAAAATGAAATATATAGCTATACATAGTAAGATAATTGTATAGTAGAAAATGTTCTTGGCACACATGCATAAGTTAGGATGAGCGCATAACATGCATTGGAATGGAATAGCTGTTTTTTGTTTATTTGTCCATTGGAAAGCCATTTTGAACTTAATTTTTACATTTCTTTTATTAACACATAGTGAAACAGCTTCAGATACTTAAAGCATCATTGGGCCAAAGAGAGAGAGGCTGGAGAGATGAGAGGAGAGAATGACTATGTAGGCTGCTGGTTAGGGCACCCACCTGGGAGATGGAAAACCCAGGGTCCAGTCCTCCTGTTCCAATCACTCTTTAATTATTTATCCAAACTAGAACACCTTCTATGGGAGAGAATAAGGGAGCCCCCATCAGAGCCATAGGGCAGTGGTTAGAGCTCTCTTGCTGAGTGATGGGAGACTCCTGTTCAAATTCTTTCTCCCCTTCAAACAGAGAGGGGATAATTGCACTCTGGTCTCCCACATTCCAAGCGAGTGCTCTAAAAGTTATGAGGAGGGCACCACAGCCACTTCCTCCAGTGGCCAGATTTTGAATGGGACCTGATCCAATTGGTGGCCTCTGAGCAGATTGGGCCCCTCACACAGCTTAGCATCTGAACACCTATCTTTCCCTGTTCTTTGAATCTCTCTGGGGCTCAGGTGGGAGATTGGCATCTAGAGGCCTAGCGGGAGGCAGTGGTGAGGAGGCAGAACTGTGGGCACCTAGCGAAATTTTACCCTGAAAAAATAAGGATTGGGGTGAGTTTAGGCATCTACAGAGTTTGGTTGGAGTTTGTGAATTGCAGTAGAGCCTAAAATTAAGACTCAGGCACCTAAGCCCAGACTGAGATGCCTAAATTTTGGGTTTAGGTAACGAAGTACCTTTGTTAATCTGGGCCCTTCTGCCTACAGGATGAAGATCCTCTGGTTACCTTACAAGGCTTACTTCTACCCTGTTGAGTATATGATTTTCAAGAGTAATCACTTAAATTGCATGCTGATACAACCTCTTCTATCTTATGTAGGCACAGGGAGTCTCCAGCACAGATCAGGAAGAGTCAACGTGGAGTAAGGACAGATCTTTGTATCTTTTGGATTCAAGCCCTGGGCTGGAAAAAAAAAATGTTAACAGGTTGCAGATGGCCAGATGATTTTTGTTGCTATGATAAAAACAGTGCAGAGTTCTGTCTGCCCCTGCTAAGGCTGTCAGACAGGTTTTCCTGAGATGTGGGAAACAAAAGAGTTTAAGCAAACAGGTAAAACAAGGAGATCAAAAAAACAAAGGGAAATGGGAGTGGAAAAATAAGGATGAAATACCACCCTCTCACCATTAAATCAAGTATAAAGTTTAATGTATAAGATGAACCCATAACTGGACACCCAAGGATTACTGTATTGTGGCCCATTAACATGTATACTGTGCACAAAATGTTGTAATCACAGTCGCCCCGCCCCCACAAACAGCTCTTCAAAATTAGCTGTAATTTGCATGGTTCAGATAAAACATGATGTGAATAAGGTTTGGTCAGGTGGGTAGTACTAGCCCCCCCCTAGAATTAAGGATGTTTCTCAATGAAATATACATACTAAGATCTTAAATAAATATCCATGTATTTACGTTGAGAGGGCTCAACAGGGCTACATAGGCTGCGAACAGCTGAGTAATTTCCAGCAGCATGTGATGTTACATAGGTAAGAGAATGGAGAGGAGTGGGGACAGTTTTGCTCATTCTAGGGTATGCAATACAAGGGAAAATTGAGAGAGAGAAAAGATGGGTGAAATAAAATAAAGGATTAAGGTGAGAAGGATGAAGGAAGGTTATGCTTAACTCCCATTTTTCTTTTCTTTTGTACTCCCTATTTTCCTCTCCCTCTTCTTTGTCTTGCACTGTTTTGCACTCAGTCTGTCTCCTTCTCTTTTTCAGTCACCTCCCATTTTTCTACCTTTCCTCCCCTCTCCTTTTCCTTATTCCTCCTCATTTTTCTCTGTGCCCCTTTACCAGCTCTCTTCATTAACAATAAATGTTCCTTTTTCTATAAATTGTCTTTCCATCTAATAGCACTATTGCTCTGCTGGCAGGGTTCAACTCTGTTTTCATGTTGCGCTCCCACTGAGAGAAACTGGGTATTGGTTAACACACTGATACAGCAAAGTATTTAAGCACATGCTTAAGGTTATCCCTGTTCAGCAAAGCACATGGGCACATACTTAACTATAGGCATGTGCTTAAATACAACATACATGTTAAATCCATATGTGCCTATTTCCCAATGAAACTTAAGCACTTTGTGCTTTGTTGATATGGATGAACTGCTAAATAAGGATCTAAAGTAAGTGCCTCTAGCAGGCATCTTTTTGGGAATTCCTTTGCACTGATCACTGCATGGGTGGCTTTTTCCATGTTAGTGTGAATATTTGATTTTGACTGAACAATTATATCACATAAACTCATATGAACTTTGTAGATTCATAGATTTCAAGGTCAGAAGGGACCATTGTCATCATCTGGTCTGACTTCCTGTATCACACAAGGCATAGAACTTTCCTCAAATAATTCCTATATCTTTTAGAAAAACATCCAATCTTGATTTAAAAATGGTCAGTGATGGAGACTCCATCACCACCTCTGGTAAATTGTTCAGATGGTTAATTACACTCTCCATTAAAAATGGATGCCTTATTTCTGGTCTAAATTTGTCTAGCTTCAACTTCCAGCCATTGGATCGGGTTATACTTTTCTCTGCTAGATTGAAGAGCCTGTTGTTAAATAGTTGTTCCCCATGTAGGTACTTATAGAGTGTGATCAAGTCACCCTTTAACTTTTTCTTTGCTAAGTAAATGTGTACATAATAGCTTATTATTCCATCTATCGCTTACATTGTTTCTAGTCTGTTTAAAAATGGACATCTCACAAATTACACTCCCCGTACTGCACAGAGGTTCAGCTTTTCTCCAGAGTGTTCACAAACATTTCCTTTTTCATCTGCCAAAACTCACTCAGGGAATCTCATTCATCCACCTCTGACTCTCTCCACCTCCCACCCCTTTCCCTTTTGCTCCCCTTTGCTCTCATCTCCTTCAGAAGTTGAGAAGCAAAGGAAGAATCCTCCCTTTGTACTCCGTTTTTTCCCTCTCTTCCCCCTCACTTTGTTTTTTCCCTCTGACCTCTCCGTGGTTTTCTTGTTCTGGTTATGAAGTCTTTGGGGTCTTTTCATTATGAGTATCAAAGTTCATTGTATGTTCAGTGTACTATATTAGTTTAAGATGTTTGGGGCCAAATCCCCAGCTGGTGTAATTGGTGTAGTTCCACTGAAGTCTCTGGAGCTATGCTTGTTTATGCCAGCTGGTGATCTGGCCTTTATTTTGTATGGTGTATAATATGCAGAATTGCTAGTCCATGATCTTAGAGAACAAAATGTTAGTTATTTAATAATGACCACAAGAAAAAAATAGAAAATATATGAAGAAGTGACCGATAATGTTCCCCCTTTAGCATCTTAAGAAGCAGCTATAGCATCTCTCCCACTTCAGTGTCATGATTCTGACAAGTGATTAACCATATAATCTAAATGGATGGAATTTTCAAAAGCATCTAAATGATTTAGGAACACAAGTCCCATTGAATATCAGTGAGATATGTTCATAAGTCACTTAAGTCTTAGGCTCTTTTGAAAAGCTCATACTACATCTTTAAACCTTGTTGGTTTAATTTTGGTGAAAGCTGCTTTATATTTTTCAAAGATGGTCATCTATTTTATCTTTGTATTTGGCACTGGTATGATGGCTACTGGAAATCGTGTGTCCAGTTCTGGTGTCAACAACTCAAGAGAGACGTTGACAAATGGGAGAAGGGCAGAGAAGAGCCATGAGAATGATTAAAGACTTGGAAAACATGCCTTAGAATAATAGACTCAAGGAGCTAAATCTATTTACCTTAATGAGAATTTTAAGGTACAACTTGATCACAGTCAGTAAGTACCTACAGTGGGGAAGAAATATTTAATACTGGGCTCTTCAGTCCTAGCAGATAAAGGTATAGCATGGGCCAGTCACTGGAAGTTGAAGCTAGATAAATTCAGATTGGAAATAAGGCATATATTTTTAGCAACAAGGATAATTAACCACAGGAACAATTTATCAAGGTTGATGGTAGATTTTCCATCACTGACAATTTTAAAATCAAGATTGGATCCTTTTTCTAAAAGATCTTCTCAAGGAATTATTTTGGGGAAGTTCTATGGCCTCTGTTAAGCGAGAAGTCAAACTAGATGATCACAATGTCTCTTCAGTCTTGGAGTCTATGGATCTATAATTTTAACAGTTATCAGTATGATTTAATTGTCACCATGCTCGCTTCTGGACCAGAGTTGTGACTTCAAGTCACCAAACAAGTCCTAGACCCATACCTAGTAGTGAGGCTGCAGTGTATCTGTAAGGGTTGCCAAACTACTAGAGCTGGCATGTTCAAGGTGAGGCATTAAAATGAACTGCATCTGCTTGGCACTAGAGACTGGGAGTTATATTTGAAAATCACAACACACTTATCAAAAAGAGAGGAATAACCTCAGAGTTCAGACCAACTGCCTCTCTTTCAGTAAAATCTGGTGTAATGACGAAGGCTGTGCGTTAATTTTCCAGGTAAAAGCTCTATGATGCTTGGCTTAACCACGAGATCTTGCATGATCTAAAAAATAAAAAGGA
>NW_020664471.1:5736914-5763304 GCF_002925995.2 Terrapene triunguis
CCTCTCGAGGTCCCTTCCAGTCCTAGAATCTATGAATCTATGAATTTCCCTACACAAGGCCTGATCCAGTATCTCTGTGCTCTGCACAGACCTGAGAAAGCTTTCTTCTACAAAGGAAGTGTGGATGTGACCCTCTGGTGTGAATGTAGAGAATGTCGCTAGTAGCCCTGCACATTTCAGAGAATATGCAGCCTCCTTTTTTGCACAGTTCTGACTGGAGTCCTCAGTTACTGTCACAATTTGCACCATCACAATTTAGCTCCTTGCTTTGTGAAGCACTTTGAGATTCCAGTAATCTGAAAGGTGCTACATAAAACTATTTCTTTGTAGAATAATTGTCCTTTAAATCCAAGTCCAGTGCCAGGATCTGGTAGACCTTAAATCACAATTTTTACTTTGATAATGTATGAAATTAGCCTTTAGTAATGATGTAAATATGCATAACGTATCATTTTGCAAAATTCTTTACAAACATTAACTAGCTAATTTTAACAGTACTCCTGTGGGTTAGGTATGTATTAACCCCATATCATAGATAGGGAAAGTGAGGCACAAATTACCTAATTTGCCCGAGGGCACAGCACTCGTTTATCAGAACTATGATAGCTAATAAAAAAGTACATTGAGAGAGTTTCTGGCTTCCTCCTCCATTCATATCATGCCTCTTTCATACCCACTATCCCATAGTCAGGAGGCATTCAAGTCCAAACCTGCAAATACTTAACCCAATAAATAGTCCTTAGTTGAATGGTCCATTAAGCTATCCCAACTGATGTTGGGTGAATTTGCCTTTACCAGGTTCCTTTGCTATGGGACTCAATAGGATATTTGTGTGAGCAAGAACTACTCTTGAGTTGGGGTTAAGGGTCCTATTTGTGGTTTTATAGAACCACAATTCAAAGTTTGCATCTTGAAATGACTAGGATCTTTTCTAATTTTTTTTGAAGCCAATAATCTCATCCTATAGTTTTGTTTCAATTAGAGTTAATCCCATATTACTGTTAATTGACATGGTGTTTGCTTTGTAAATGGTGCCAGTAAATCAAAGTGGTAATTTCTGTTGTCCCCACTGTTTAATTTTGTTTCTGTCAGATGACTATCTGCTCCATACATGCCAATGTGGTTTCATATCTTGCCATTTGTCTCTGTCAGAGTTACAAAGCCCGTAGCAATAACACTCCCCCTGTTCCAAGATATTTGCACTGACATTTACGGCAGCAAGTTTTATGGTTTTTAAAAAAAGTCTAAAAGATATAGAGTTGCAAAAGGGAAGAACACTTTAAATATAACTGTACGTTAAATATGGTTACTGAGTCATTGTTTCGGTTTTATACAGGACATATATCTGGCCTGTTTAAAATGCACTGAGAACCAAAGCTAAAAACCATCTGCACCTCCTGTTTCCGTCTGAGACGTTATTTATGTTTTTGGCTTGGTACCCTGAGCTAAATACAGAATGTGTAAAGATTGTTAATTAACCCTTTGAGAAATGAGTTTCCCACCAGCATATGGAGCAGGAATATGTTTTTAATCAGGTAGTAAAACTCCCAGGATTTATACTGTTTCAAATGTTGCTTCTTAATGAAACCAAAGGGAATACATGTTAAATACATTAAAAGAATTAGCCCCCAAACCTATTTTTAAGCAAAGTTAAATTTGTGACCCACACCAACAAAAGCCAGGAAATTCAAATTTAAGGCCAATGGTCCAACATTAACCTAACGTCTTTTGGATAAAATGCTCAGTGAAGTAAATTTTAAAAGGACAGTGTCTCTCATCTGTTACATTTTCTTTTCTGTCTGGTTGCTTCATTCCAATGTTGTTTAAAGATTTGTTTATACATATACATTATTTTTTGAAAGTTGGCTAAAATGCCCATTATTTTCCCGATACAATAGATTGGAACATCAATTAAAGAAGAAATTCAGACTAAAGCTCATTTTGGCCCTGATTCAGCAATGTATGTGAACGATTGCCTAACTTTAAGCAAGCAAATAGTCCTGTTGAAGCCAGTGAAATTTCTCCTGGGCCTAAAGGTAGTCACATGCTCAAATACCTTGCTGAATTTGGGCCTAAAAAAAATCATATTATTTAATGAATAAAACAAACCATCACAGCTGGAATGTGATTTAACCTCCTCCAATTGAAGTCAATAGGAGATGAACCCCAGACTTTAATAGGAATTCATTCTTACCCTTAGTATTATTTCAGTCTCTAGCATAAACTCATATATATGTATATAATGTGTGTGTGTGTGTGTGTGTGTGTGTGTGTGTGTGTGTGTGAGATAATAATTATATGGATACTTGCAATAAAAAATGTTATGAACAAAAATTTATTGTCCAAGCACAGGGCCTGTTTGTGTGCTTTTCAAATATCTGCAACTTGGCAATTTTACTTTTAAAACACAAATTGAATGAGGCATTTTTGGAAACGATGGAATTAAGGGCTTGGAAAATATCATGGTTTAAATCAAAGTCTATTTGAGTTATATAAGCGCATACACACACACACACACACACACACACACACACACACACTTCAAACTGGGAAGCCTACTGGTTTGTCTTTGCACATGTTTGACTTAAAAATAGTCACAATGAATTTTTTTTTGTAAAGGATTAAAAAACCAACAATCTTTAACATTCCTGTGCCATAACTTTATGTGCCAAGTTTCAGGCTGAGTGAATTTTCATGGCCAAGGGCTAAACCCCTAAAAATAGTAGTTTAAAATATATGGCCTGAGTCCAACTGAAAATAGCCTTGTCAGCGTAACTTCTGGCCCAAAGAAGCTTTGCGGTCCCGTTGTGCTGTAATGCCATAGAGGATTTTTACCGTCCCTTGGAGAAAAAACAGGCTTTTCAGTGGCTGAGCCTGCAAAATATTAGTTATTATTAATTGTATTACACCAGCATCCAGAAATCCTGATCTGAAGTAGGGCTCCACTGTGCTAGATTCTGTACAGATACATAAGAAGACATAGTCCACGACCAAAGGTGCTTACAAACAACAATTCTAATCCTGTAAAGATGTACGTGCCGTCCCATTTAAGTCTATGGGCCACACTGTACAACTTGTCATCACTTACACCAATGCCAAACGGCTTTAAATCATTACCATTCTATTTTGTATCATGTTTACACCACCTGTGCACTGGTGTAAATGACAACACAAGTTGCAAAGCGATGGAGAATCAAGTCCAATGGAACTACACACAAGGTGAAATATGCGTGTCTGAAACCTGGCGCATAAAGATTAAGGTCTAAGGCCTTGATTCTGCCTTCAGATCTGCAAATGGGGATGCCTTCGCCAATACAGAGGCCTACCAGAGAATCAGAATCTAAGGAATACCTGCTGTTGGGCCCAGTCCTGTTCTCGTGGAAGTTGATGATCCCTCCTTTTTTATGTGCCAAAAAGATTTTGCTAAACGAACAGTAATAGAGGACCTATAGGAGAAATATTTTAGGGCCCAAAATTCAGATCTGGAAAAATTAAAAAAACTAATGTCACTTAATGTCTTTAAAGGACTCAGGCCCAGATCCTCAAAGGCATTTTGGCTTCTAACTTCCATTGAAATCAATGGAAATTAGAAGCCTAAATATCTTTGAGGATCTAGGGAGAGACAATAGAGAAAGACGGAGACAGGGTAGAATTTCATGAAGTTTTGCAATAAAAATTTGGAAATTTAAATAGCTATCTCCTGGCCCCCAAATTTTGTATTCTGCAGAATGTTTGCAAATGTGGCAGTTTTTGCCTTAATGTTTTTCTTTAAATATGAAGCTCCATGAAAACTAAACAGATCTATTTGTGTGAGAAAAATGTGCAATTTGTCAGGTGTTGTGCAAAACTGAAAAGTGTTTGTATAATCAAAATGAAACATGAGACCTCAAATTTAAAGGTTTTCTTTGCAATTTTGTACAGCCCTGTTATTAACACAATTTGTTTAAATAAAAACATTTTTGTTTAGATTTAAAAAATCTCCCTCCGAAATCTGGATATTAAACACTGAAGGTGAGATTCTGATATCCTAATTACAGGTTACTAGCACATTATGCCACAAATATTCCCATTGGCTTCACTGGATTTGCCTGTACAGTATATAACTACTGAATGTGAGAAAGGTTATCAGAATCTGAAATATTTTGCTGCTACATGAAAACTGGAAGGTGAAACTGAGATACCATTGACTAGTGGCAAAAGTGCAGTTGACTAGTCTATTTTTATTGTTCAAGCCTAGTGGAATTTATAAAGCAAACAAAGCATAAATGGTAAATTCTTCCCATTTTGATATGCAAAGGTATTAGTAACACAAATATGGATTTTTAAAAGATATCTAAATTTAAAACAAGTGCATATTTAAGTGCTTGCCCACTTCAGACACACACAACCGTAGTACATATACATAAGTCAGGGTTTTATGCATGCATGGAGATCTACATGTGCACAACACCAACCTGCACTCTTACAATGAGGGATTGTCACACCTAAATCAGGCAGATTTAAAGTGAGCATGTACTTGTTCTGAAAATTTGGAACAAGACTTTAATTTGAGACTCTCTTACACTGTACATAATTTCTTGGTAGATATTTTTATTTCTGTTGTTGCTACTTCAGGTTGTTGTGTACCTTGCACATCATTTGTAGCCTGTTTATAAACATGGTTACAGTTTCATAGATGCAATCTTTAGGGATCATCAGAGACCTAGAAGAGCAGTAATTAAGCCATCTCAAATGCGAACGTCATGGGCCTCATTCTCCAGTGCCTTTTTCTTGCATGCTCCTTTATACCTACCCAATGTGAGTGCAAAGTAGTTGCAAAATGCTACCAAATCAAGTGGTAATGTTTGACACTCACTTTGCACAACTGTAAATGATCACACAAGTGCAAGACTGCAAAAGAAAATCAAGCCCCTTATCTAGGTTGCTTGGGGAAAATCCATTATATATTATAAAATAATAGTTGGAAACGGTGGTGCTTGGTTTTTGTTTTTGTTTTTTTTCTGAACTGTGCATGTTTTCTTTGCTCAATGCCTATAGAAGGCATTCACCATTCATGGAGTCTAAGGGACCATGGAGGAGAAAGACCATGTATTCTGAAGGGATGGCATAGTATTTTATGTTTATTTGGGGTACTACTCCAAAGGCCTCTGAAGTAAATGAGAGGTTTTCCATCAGGCACACGGTGAAAGTGCGTTGTCCATTACTTTGGGTTCCAATTTCAGGGGCTACAACCTTTTGATGGCCACTGTCAGGGGATAGGAAAAGGAGAGCAGCGGCTCTATTTGCAGGATATTTAATTGGTTACTTTGCCATTTTTTTCTTAGTCTCTGACCTGAAGACTGTTGATGGACATGCAAATCTGAAAGACTACAATTTGGATTTTAGATCCTGGTATTGAATTTGCACATTAGAAAAACTATCATGTTCCTCGTAAACTGAACAAATTGGATTTGAATACAGTGAGAGGCAACAAGCATCCAAGCCCATGATGCCATTTTTATCAGGTTTCTTCTGAAAGGAACCAGATCTTAGGACCCTGTGTAGTCAGAAGATTTAGAAGGGAACAGTACTATTGTGATTGATTAGGGATTGTTTGTAATAGAATGCCTTGGAGTTACTCTCTACTCCTCCTACCTCAAAATACACCCATGTTTGTATCCATTTCTGATTACTAAATTCACAGAGCTATACAACTACTTTAAAATGCATTCAGATGCTGATTAAGCCTTTGATTCCATATAATTTTTTGATTAGGAAAGGAGAGAGAATTTCAAGGTACCCAAAATATTATTTATGAAGAGTCGGAGAAAAGAATCTAGGCTATAGTCAGCACACAAGCAGATCCCAGAGAGGGATCACTTCGCAAACATTGGGAAGAAGGGTGTATTTAGAACACTGCTGTGTGCTCTGGAGTTCTTTAGGTAGGTGGAGAACTGGGGCTCAGAGAAAAATTGCAGTTTAGAGGATTAATAATGGGATATGGCGCTGCCTCTAAGTCACATGTTCAATTCTGGTTCAGATGGGCAGGGTTCAGACATTGTTCCCATCAGATGACTGGTGGCCTATCTGAAATGAGTAGGTGACTTTAGTCTATTCCCTGATGTCCACGTAAAATCACAGTTGGCACCTTTGATGGCATTATCAATGAAGATGCCAAGGGCTAAATGAATGAGTATGGGGAGCTGTGCTTTAATCCTGAACTTTGGTCATTCTGTGAATATGAAAATGCTTCCACCGCTACTTGCTCAGCTATACTAATTCTAGGAATAGACAGAGCACTCTGGTCTTGAAGATTGTCTATCCACTTGGACCTTTCACTGCTCAATTTAAGTGAATAGTGCCACATTCACTTAAATTGCCTTCAGAGTTAATATTTTTTCTTTAAGTCAAATTACATCACATAATGAAACATAAATCATAGTATAATATTTCATAGGCCAAATTAAAGAACAAGGTGTAGTGTCATATGTCACAACCTGTTTGGAAAAAATTATACATATAATATATGTAATTTTACAGATTCAGTGAAGTTACACAGACAGGGGAGGAATTCACCTCCACATGCTTCCTTGTATAGGAACATATTATTTACAGCTGGCAAATCGATGTACAGGTCTAAAGCATTTTTTCCAGAGAAAATAAATAAGTAGAATGAATAAACCTTAATATAAACAAACTACACATCATCCACCAGTGTCTTCATACATCATATCCTTGTCAGTGGCAGTGAAGCATAACTAAATATAATTATCCTAATAAATCCAAAATCAATATAGGTCAGTATTGAGAAATTAAAATAACATAAAATGTTCATCTGAAGTTTTTAAAACAACTAAATTCTACCAAATACTACCACAATCTATGTAATCTGAACTAATCCATATAATGGATAGCCAGATTATTTTTTTTTTTTAAAGAAGACACTGACATTTTCAAATAATTTCAAGCCATTACACAAAGGGAGAGGGGGGCTGTTTAAATCTATCACAAGATACACTGATGTTCTTTTTTGCAGGGTTCATGTCACTGCTTTTATTCATCCCCATGAATCGTCACTAACATCCTTTGTTTTGCAAATGAATATGTGTAAATTGAGAGGGGTGTGTGTGTGTGTGTGTGTTTGTGTATGTACGTGTGTGCACGTGCGAGTGCATGCACACACCACAAACCAACAAATGTAAGGCAGGTGGTGGATATACTGTATGTATGAATACAACGAACAGACAGGCTGTGTGGTCTAGGGAATAGGATAGTTGACTGGAAGCCAGAGATCTGTGTACTGTTCCTGGCTCGGCTACTTATGCAGTGGGTGAGTTTGGTCAAGTCAATTAACATCTAAACTTTTCCATCTGTAAATTACCCGCCTTTGCAACCTGTTTGGAGACCTGTGTATGAAAAGCATTATTTAAAGTGCTAGAAATTATTAGTATGTTAGTAGGATCGGATCAGCAATCAACAGGGATTATATATTACTTTCACATGTTGCCACTGGGACAGTGGAAAAAGGGAAACTTCTGAGAGCGCCTACAGCTTTTAAAGGACTATTAATGAGAACGGAGCCAAGCAGGGCTAGGCATAAGCCCTCTGCTCTTTTTGTGGACCTAAGCTTCATATCATCTTAAATTTTCTCTCCTACTTGCTTTATCTTTTCATGAGCTCAACAGGCCACCCTTCCTCCTCCAAGACTTCCCCAGGTGCCAACCTAGCACCCAGCCCACACATCAAATCTGCATAGTCAGGTTTCCCTGCCAGGTCATGATCCTCTCTGGGACACATTTGAATGAGAAGCCTCAGAAGCAAATGTGCTTTTGAACGAGTAGCTGCCCAGCTCAATAGAGAGATGAAGACCTGGTGGTCTCTTCAGTGAAGCTTTGTAAAGGCCAGAGGGCCTGGATAAGTGTGTTTGTGGTAGGATGCTGCTGAGAAAAAGTTGTGAATATAATAACAACAGACTGGCCAAAGTACTAGATGTTTCAGAGGGAATGAATAGTACAGGGCAATTACTGAATGATCTTTCCCCTCTTGTCCAGTCCCAGCTTCTGGCAGTCTGAGGTTTAGGGACACCCAGAGCATGCGGTTTTGCCCCTGACCATCTTGGCTAATAGCCATGAACTTATCTAATTCTTTTTTGACCCCTGTTATGCTTTTGGCCTTCACAACATCCCCTGGCAATGAGTTCCACAGGTTGACTGCATGGTGTGTGAAGTACTTCCTTATGCTTGTTTTGAACCTGTTGCCTATTAATTTCATCAGGTGACCCCTCATTCATATGTTATCTGAAGAGATAAATAACACTTTTTCTCCATACCATTCATAATTTTATAGACCTCCATCATATCCCCCCTTAGCCATCCCTATTCTAAGATGAACAGTCCCAGCCTTATTAATCTCTCCTTATATGTAAGCTGTTCCATACCCCTAATAATTTTTGTTGCCCTTCTATATACTTTGTCCAACTCAAATATATCTTTTTTGCGATAAGGGTGACCAGAACTGTACATGGTATTCAAAGTGTGGGCATACAATGGATTTATATAGTGGCATTATGATATTTTCTCTTATTTTCTATCCCATTCCTAGTGGTTCCTAACAAATTTAGTTTTTTTGACAGCCACTGCAGATTGAGCAGATGTTTTCAGAGAATTATCCACAATGACTCCAAGATCTCTTTCTTGAGTGGTAAAAGCTAATTTAGACCCCATCATTTTGGATGTATAGTTGGGATAATATTTTCCAATGTGCATTACCTTGCATTTACAAACATTGAATTTCATCTGCCATTTTGTCACCCAGTCACCCAGTTTTGTAAGATTCCTTTTTAACTCTTTGCAGTCAGTTTTGGACTTAACTACCTTGAGTAATTTTGTATCATCTGTAAACTTTGCCACCCCACTACCGCTTTTTCCAAATCATTTATGAATATGTTGAATAGCACTGGTTCCAGAACATATCGTTGGAGGACCCCGCTATTTACCAATTTCCACTGTGAAAAATTCCTCCCGTTGTGGAGATGGGCTATAACAATATGGTGAGGACAAGGGGCTCAGATCAGACCCCATATGTGAGCCTTCCAATTGACCCCTTCTTCCACAGTGAAGGATGTACTAAAGTATTAGGTGTGAGCTTAATTTTTTTAGAATGAAGAGTATACTCACTTTTGGCGGAAAATTCTGAGAAACAAGGTTTTAAGGATTTGGGGCCTGATTCTCTCCTCACTCATGCCCACTGTACACCAGTGTTACTCCATTAATCCCAGCTAAGCTACTCCAGATTTATGGACTGATCCAGGGACCACTGAAGAACTTCAGTAGTCTTTGGATCAGGCTCTTATTGTGGTGCATGTGAGAGGAGGGTTGCCCTGTAGATTCTAGTCTCCTCACTAACCAGATATACCCTTCTGCCAGAGATGACAACTTGCAAAAAAACCACTGTTTCCCCCAAATAAGTCATGTTCCACTGATAGGTCATGGGCCTGCAAAGCTTCAGTGTTAAGAACACAATATAAAATATACTCACTTCCAAAAGTACAAATTTACACTGGCCCAGGTGTATAGTCCTAGTTCCTGATTCTCCACAACCTTGTACCTTGTGTAGTCCCGCTACCATTGGTGTCATTCTGATTTGGTAGCCTTTTACAGCTACCTTGCATTCACTTCACAGAGGTGAAAATGACTACACAAGGAGCAAGGCAGTAGGGAATGAGGTTCCTAGATCAGAAAAGAAGTATCTAAGTGGGAAAGAGAACAGCTTCTAGAGCTAGGAAAACAACCTGTATGTTTTTGCTCTATAAAATGTTTTTACATTTTGAAAATTTGCGAGAGGAAACCAGAGTTCACTGACAAAGGTATTTCATCAAGCCCGGGCCTGTGAGTCAGAGTCTACCTGATGACAGAAGTGACCCAGCTAACTAGCTGCCTGCTGCTCACATTTCAGGTTAAAGTGCAAATGCACCACAATGCTCACCAGCCACCTCCGGCAAACTCCACAAACAATCTTTCTTGCAATGATTTTCATGTACAGCTCTAGGGGTACCTTTTCTTTCCCTTTTCTCTCACCCTCACAGGAACATGTTGTATGTTGAGCGATTGTCGGAGTGGAACTCTGTTTGAACTTTTGTCTAATCCAAATGTGAAAACATAAGTAACCAGGAATTCAGTCGGCAACTACAATAAGATAGTTCCAGTTATGCAATCCATTCAGTTATGTGCCAAAAAGATCTGCAAAAGCCTATGTGGGAGAGGCATTCAAAAGTTTTTCCTTTTAATAATTAATAGAAACTGCTTTGTAGGTATCTGATATGCCAGTAAAGATTAACAGCCAAAATTTATTTATGCACACTGTGGACCAAATTCAGCTCTGGGAAAAGTAGATACAACTTGAATAAATGGGAATTGTGCCTGTTTAGTTTAGAGCTAAATTTCACCCTATATGTATTATTTTTACTCTTCAGTCATGAGTACAAGCATATATATAATCCAAACCTTGAAATTCTAGCAGAAGTATTTTCATTATCATGTAAGATCATCACTGTGCCTCCCATCCGGATTAATCAAAGCTTTATTGTTGTTAGTCTGCGGCTACAAAAGTCATTGTCACCAAGTTTAACATGTAGAGCTATTAGAAATGCCAATCCAGATTAGACTAATGGACCATCTGGTTCTACATATATATCACACAGTACATGTGCCCTAATTAACTGGCTGGTTTCTTGTAGGTGTCACAGTAAAAGTGGGCCTTCAGAAGGGATTTAAATGCAGAGAGTATAGTGACCTTGCAGGCTGGCTCAGGAAAGGCATGGGGGGAAGCATTGAAGATGACATGGAAATGTTTATGGAAGAAGTGGACAAATGGGGTGTTGAGGCTGGCATTGCTGGCAAGGTAGATGAGGGTCCAAAGATGTAAAAAGAGAGAACCATTGTACATAGTAAAGTTGCCCTCCGCATCCCTAAAGCTACTAACGGTACATCTATACTGCAATTAAACACCCACGGCTGGCCTCGGTCAGCTGACTTGGGCACACAGGCCTCAGGCTGCAAGGCTAAAAATTGTAGTATAAACGTTTGGGCTTGGACTGGAGCCCAAGCACTGGGACCCCATGAGGGGGAGGGTCCAGAGCCTGGGCTCCAGCCTGAGCCTGACCATCTACACTGCAATTTTTAATCCCGCAACCTGAGCCTCATGAGCCCAAGTCAGCTGACCCTGGCCACCCGCAGCCGTTCCATGGATCCTTTAATCCAATGTGGATATACCCTAAGGGAACTAACTGCTATACTTGCAGATGCTATTTAGCTGTTTTTAGCAACACTATCTAACATATTCAAATATTTTATTCTGAACCAATGCTCTGGGTCTGAATATGCCCAGAACTTTGAGGAAGTTTTGGATCCAGATATGAACTGTTTAGCTCAAGCCCATCCCAAAATGAAAGTAGTGCACTCAGTCTTCAGTTGAGCTGCGTATATGCTCGGCACAGCTGAGGTGGTGTTGTGGGATAAAGGTGTTTAAAAGCCACCTTTCTGCTCCTGTCCTTTTCCCCCAAAAGCCTCCAGAATAACTTAGAGCAACCCTAGGTCTACTCTGGGCTGCAGTGGTGAATTTCAGATCATTGTCTCTGCCCCAATCCCTTCACTCCTCTGGCAAATCCCTTGTGTTCCCCATCTTTTATAGGAAGGGGGGTGGCATGCTGCCAACTTTGCACAACTTGAGGGCTTCCTTCATCAGGGGAATCTTCAGTTGCTCTTTTGGGGCAAATTTCTGGCATCACAAAGCAACCAGAACCAAAGCCAATAATTGACGCCATTAAGTGTAACTTCTATTTAAATTGTGGGGAAACTGGTAAAGCAAAACAGAGGATATGTCTTCCCCTCTTCTGCCCCCGCCCTTTATATTATTCTTCCTACATGAGTGTGTATATGAATGGATCTATTCAGGAGCCTTCCTTTGGTGCTGCCTGGCATAACTGCAGCACTTGTGGCCTAGATGTATTTGTGTGAGAAGAGATATGTCAGCATTTCTACAAAAGCAAAACATTCTGGCATAGATGAGTCAGCTACATAAGGTGACAGCTCGCAGTAGCTTGAATTTAGTGGGAGAAAGGCCTGAACTACAAAGTTGATATTTGTACTTTCCCAAAGTTCTGGGGTATGTAAATCTGGCATTTTGCTCTTGGCCCATTTTTGTGTGAGACATCATGAGAGGCCAACCAAAGGCAGCCTACTCTGATGAATGCACAATGTTGCTAGTGTACTCGGTAATTAATAACATTTTTTTAAAAATCATTTGGCAACACAATTGCATGGGTTTTTCGTCTTCCTCTGCAGTATGTGGGTGCTGGTCACTTGCCAGGATTATTTGGGTAGATCTCAATCATTGCACTGCCACCGCACTGGTGCACCTCGGTTCCATCTATTCTCTTCCTGTGACACGTGGTAGTCTAGTCTCCTGTCAGCTGTAATATTTTGGTCTCATTTTGATCGTTGGGTTTATTGTGTGGGTGCTGGGTGATGTTGGTGGCCTGTGCGATCCTGGAGGTTATACTAGGTGATCTGATGGTCCCCTTCTGGCCTGAAACTCTATGGTTCTGTATCTCCTGAAAAATGAATATCTAAAAACAAATCAATAAAATAAACTAATCCTATTGCTAGAGTTTCTTTTACATTTATTTCAGAATGAGTATCTTTGTCTGACAATATAAAAGACAATATTTCCCATTCTGATGTCTACTTCACTAGTTTTCCTGTATTTTCTCCTCTTGGTGGCAGCACTACCGAAGCTCCTGGAACATATCCTTATTTAGGCAGAGGGTCAGTATACTTGTCATTACCGGTGGGGGGAGAGAGTGGATGAGAGAACTATTTCTGTGGATTGCTGTAATTTATTTTCAGTTTGGCAGAGAAGTGCAAATCTAATTCTTTCACACAAGTTTCTGTTCATTGTACTAAGTCTGATCAATTCCTCTGTGCATCCAAACAGATGTATGTGAAGAGTAAGATGTCTGGGCTGTCACATGGCGTCCTAAATACCTGTTGCCTATATATAGATAGATAGATCAGATTACAGTCTCTAAATTGTAGGAATCCAACTTTACTGGCCTGCGGTTTCTAGCCTGTTTAGAATGAGATGCAAGGATCGATCGACAATATGGACTTTGTTCAGATCAAACAGATTTTTTTATTTGTGTCCATTATGTCTCCTTCCCCAGTTATATTGTGAACTGAGTACTTATGTACATTGCTAAAACAGGTGGTAGGTTTTTGTTTGTTTGTTTGTTTGTTTGTTTTTATTTTTGTGGCCAGATCCTCAGCTGGTGTACATGGGTGCACCAAGATCTGACGTCATTTATACTAGCAGAGGATCTGAGACGTTTTCCTCCATTTAATGCTGCTAATTTTTATACTACTGCTCAATATTTCTCTCAACAATTATTTTATAATTCTTAGCTGACTTATAAGTGAAGAAGAGACCAATATTATTTGCTCACTTAGATAAATGACCACGGTTTGAAGAGGCGTCTTACTGAATCAGGTACACAAAACATTATGGAAATAAATCAATCATATATGTACACTATATAATAATAAATTATTTCTTTTTAGCCCTACTGTGATTAAAACAAACTAAATGTAAATGTAAAATATATTTCCTGAGTCTGCGAAAGTAAACAGAACCTTCTACAGAGGGCTGGCAATTCATGCAGAGATGAAAATATAGATGAACTGTAGAAGGTTCTGTTTACTTTCATAGCATTTTCCACCAGTCTACAGCAGAAATTTCTGCTGGAGTCATGATTCATGTGTTCCCATATTTAGATGGCAGGAAAGCCTGTCTGTGAGCCACATGCACGCTGTCCTGATTTTGGGGTGTGTGTGTGTGTGTGTGTGTGTGTGCATATACATATATACAGGTTTGTGTGCACACTTATATCTAGGTGCATTTGTGTATGTGCATGCACGTGCACGCACACACACACACACACACACATACACTAACACATGTAACACTTGATGTAATGCTTACACTGAATTTAAAAACAACCTCTCCCACAGTGGACAGAGACATCAAATTGGGACAGTAATAATAAAACTGATTTTTATATATATATATTTATTTATTTCCAGGTTCTAATACTTACAATTTAGCAAAGTAGACTACATATATACAATCTACATATGTATACACACACACCCATATAGCACACATACACCAATAGCTTACTTTAGCAAACTATCGAAATAAAGTAAAAACAAATAAAATATTGAATGGATTCCCAGTATCTGTTGCTGTATCTTAAATCGGCACCCCCTTGCAACCAGTGCTATCCCCATTAAACCCCAAATACAGCTTCACAGCCATAGAGGTCCCTCTACTGGCAGAGCCAAACTCTTCTGGGCCTACCTGTACATCAATGCACTGAGGGCATATGTGGCTAGGAAGGTGAGGGATAGGACTTTAAGATCCTCTACTTATGAATCCTTTTGTATTTCCCAAACCCAGCTGTGAATTACTTACACAGTTCTGCTTAAATCTAATTTTCTTCTCCTTTTATCTTTAAGGCCCAATATGGTTGCTTGGGTTAGGACTGAATGATCCAACCATAACCATCCCCCGAATACCCAATGTATAGTAGACTTTACTTATGTACTTGACTCATGGACTATACTCAGACAGCTGAACATGGAAGATTCGGAGATGACTGAAACCTGTAAGCAGAGAAATTGAAGTGTTTAAGCTGTCGTTTAAGCTCCCCAGTCAGGTTACTGTTCCTGTGATACTCTGGGTATGTCTACACTGCTACATAAGCATGTGCTTGAGCCCAGGCTCAAGCCTAACCCTCTTTGAGTCTACACTGCAATTGCGCTAACCCAGGGCTTTGATCCAGGGTCCCAGGACCTGCAGGGCTGGAGGGTCCAAGCTCAAATTAAGCTAATATCCAGGGAGCCTATTGCTTTGCAGCATAGGTACCGCCTCACTTGACTTGGGTCCTCGGAATCAGCCAGAAATATCCCACAATTCCAAGGGACAATTCCTTAGTTACTGTCTATCCCAACAATCTGCAGCCCACTCTATTGAAAATGGAAGCCACTCTACCTGTGCAAATGGCAGCAGCTTGGGTCAGTGTTAACCCATTCTCTTCTGATCACTGATCTGCAAGCACACTATCCGAGAGCCTCTGGGGTTTGCAACGGAGAGCGAACCAATCAAGCCTTTTGCAAAAGTGAGTTGCTTCAAAATTTCAGTATAGCCAGACGCTCTGTGGTCATGGGATTGTAGGATGCACCATGGTGGATTCAGATATGGAGGAGGCTGTGCTGCATCATGGGAGACGTAGTCTAGTTGGGAGCAACCCATAGAGGAGAGGAGGGCATGAGGCTCCAAAGCTGCAACTCCCATGAGCTATAGTTGAGACAGACACAGATTACTGTTGAACTGACCCAAAATGAAATGTTTCAGTTTGGTTTGACAAACTGAAATGTTTGACTCAGCTTGATCCAACCCAAGCTGAAATATTTCATTTATATTTTCCTGATGGAAAAACAAAATATGTTGGCAAAATCGTGATTTCTTTTCCCTCTTATCCTGCCCCTACCAACCTTCCGCTTTAAACTACGAACGGATGTTAAAGATAAATCCTCCATACTTGTTTTTCCTTTCTGAACATTTCTGGCCCTTTCACGAAGCTTTTTTAGACACCTTGGAAGCCCCCACTGATTCCAGATGGTACTTACTGTTTGTTAGATTCATTGTTAAAGAAACAAGGAGTATTTAAAGCGATCAGGGCACAAACTTTAAGACCCACCTGTAAATTCATAGATTCATAGATTCTAGGACTGGAAGGGACCTCGAGAGGTCATCGAGTCCAGTCCCCTGCCCGCATGGCAGGACCAAATACTGTCTAGACCATCCCTGATAGACATTTATCTAACCTACTCTTAAATATCTCCAGAGATGGAGATTCCACAACCTCCCTAGGCAATTTATTCCAGTGTTTAACCACCCTGACAGTTAGGAACTTTTTCCTAATGTCCAACCTAGACCTCCCTTGCTGCAGTTTAAGCCCATTGCTTCTTGTTCTATCCTCAGAGGCTAAGGTGAACAAGTTTTCTCCCTCCTCCTTATGACACCCTTTTAGATACCTGAAAACTGCTATCATGTCCCCTCTGAGTCTTCTCTTTTCCAAACTAAACAAACCCAATTCTTTCAGCCTTCCTTCATAGGTCATGTTCTCAAGACCTTTAATCATTCTTGTTGCTCTTCTCTGGACCCTTTCCAATTTCTCCACATCTTTCTTGAAATGCGGTGCTCAGAACTGGACACAATACTCCAGCTGAGGCCTAACCAGAGCAGAGTAGAGCGGAAGAATGACTTCTCGTGTCTTGCTCACAACACACCTGTTAATACATCCCAGAATCACGTTTGCTTTTTTTGCAACAGCATCACACTGTTGACTCATATTTAGCTTGTGGTCCACTATAACCCCTAGATCCCTTTCTGCCGTA
This sequence comes from Terrapene triunguis, assembly GCF_002925995.2. Taxonomy (NCBI): domain Eukaryota; kingdom Metazoa; phylum Chordata; order Testudines; family Emydidae; genus Terrapene; species Terrapene triunguis. Next base: position 5,753,411 of record NW_020664471.1, read on the forward strand.
CTCCTTCCTAGACAGTCTCTTCCCATTCTGTATGTGTGAAACTGATTTTTTCTTCCTAAGTGGAGCACTTTGCATTTGTCTTTGTTAAACTTCATCCTGTTTAACTCAGACCATTTCTCCAATTTGTCCAGATCATTTTGAATTATGACCCTGTCCTCCAAAGCAGTTGCAATCCCTCCCAGTTTGGTATCATCCGCAAACTTAATAATCGTACTTTCTATACCAATATCTAAGTCGTTAATGAAGATATTGAACAGAGCCGGTCCCAAAACAGACCCCTGAAGATATGTGTTCTTCATTTCTGTCCGTGCTATACTCCGTGTGGGCCAGACTATGACCCCCTTACTCACCATGCTAAGCAGTTACCCACCCAAGACTTCAGTGGGGCTACTCATGCAAGTAAGTGACCAGCAGTGAGGATAACAGGCTCACAATCATGAAAAAAGGAAATATTGTCAATTATTAAAATTCCTCATTCCTACTCTTTGTTCTTTGTTAACAAAAATATATATAAAGAATTAGAGCTCCCACCTTTGGATGCCCCCATCAATTCCCCAAGGAAGATTTCATCGATTAGAAATGACTCCAGCTGACTGAACTTTTATTTTTCTATTTTTAGAGTGGTTACAAAAATGAGGGTTTTTTTGTGATTTCATTTTTTCCTTTTAATATACCACCTCCAGGAGCAAGTCTTTCTTTTAGGAAAATTCTATTGCTATAGCTTGGCAAATCTGGAGCAGATCTATTTGGACAAAAATAGCTTTATATGTGTGTATATATATATATATATATATATATATATATATTAAGTAAGGAAGCAAGTTAATGTAAGGTGACTATAAATAGGTTTATCCATAAAAAACATAGTGACTGTTGGCCCACGCCTTGTTTGTGCATTCATTACCAAATCTGAACATTTAAAGAGAGGACACAATGGGAGAATTAACATTTTTGGAGGCTCGACTGTTGCACTTAGTTTTGAAAATGTAGCTCTAACATGTTTATTATTCTGACCCAAAGGGACGTTGTGATACCATGTTTATAAATATGGTATGGGATTGATCCAGCTCCCATTAAGGTAAAACAAAGGCTTCAATGACAGCTGGATTGCATGCTGTAAGAAAAATGAAAATTTTCCAAATGTTTGGTGAATTGAAAATTCTGAAAAAGCTTTATTTCAATTTTTGGCATTTTTCTTTAAATATAAAAGCAAAGGAGTTTTGGAAATGAAAGGTTAAAAAGGGGACTTAGGTGCCATTCACAAAAACAAAGAGGAGGAGGTGCTCCTGCCCCGCTGCTGGTAGCCCAGTGAATTGGGCTCTCACCTGGGATACGATGGAGCTGTGTTTGAATCCCTGCTCTGGAGCAGGGACTTGAACCAACACCTCACCTTTCTTAGGCGCCCTTGTGACCAGGCTATCGGGTGTTCTGGGGAGGGTCTCTCCTTTTGAAGCTATTCCACTTTGTATAAATATTTAAATATTCATAGGACTGGACTTGGGTGTCCCTCCCCGCCCCGAGGTAAGTGCAATGGGACAAGAAGTCCTATTGGGAGTATTTAAATGAGTAAAACTATGCACAAAAGATGAGATTTTTCAAAAGGGCCTAAGTGACTTAGGGACACAAGTCCAACTGACTTTCAGTAGCACTTGTGCTCCTAACTCCCTTGGGCTCCTTTGAATATCCCAGTTGCATGTCATTGTTTGTTGGATCAGGCCCTTATTTGGCCTTGCTGATTCTTTAATTGTGGTACAGTGGAGAAATTCAAACTGGTACGACTGAAAACACTGGTAGCTATAAAGAGACACATTTGGGGGCAAAAACATAAAATTTCATTAAAATGCATTTGATTGGAAAATCCGTAGAAGTCAATTGGAATCTTGGTACTGACTTTCATGGGAGTTGGATTCAGCCCAAATTGCTGTGGAATATCTGTGGTAGAATACTACGTAAAAGTGAAACTCCTCACAACAAAACAATAAAACACCTTAATGAGGAGCATCTCATCAAATGACTCCAGTGTGATCTGAAAAAAAAATCAGATTCGGTTTTGATGTTTCCAATTTATTCTTAAAATACTGTTAGTACATTTCTGTTAGCACAGGTTTTCAAAATGGACTCATTTTAGTAAGAATAAGAATAGATTAACTGATTTTTATGAAAATCCTTCTCTTTCCTCAGCAGAAAAATGGTTTGAAAGTGAACTCTCTGACCGTCTATGAAAAAGATATTCAGAGTTGCTATTGCTACAGCGCTCGCTGTGCTATTATCTCTCAACTTTCAAAATTCCTTATTGCATAGTCACAAAAATGGAGCTTTCAGTGTCAATGCACATTCAGTAAGAGTGACAAGAGTGCAATTCATGTGTCCTGGCCCTGCCACCATACTTTTTAAATCAGTGGTCATTCTTCTTTGTGGTGTCAGACAATATGCTCTAAGAAGCAAAAAAAAGGCAACGAATGTCTTCAGACATGCTTTGTGTGAGGGACTATGTTCCCCGCACTCAGGCTTACACAAAAGGACTTTCACATCACTCACACAGGAAAGTGACCTCCTGATCTGGTGCTACGGCCAAAAAATAAACCAGTGTTAGCCCCTAGGCAGTCCGGGTGTGAGTACTGAGCAGACCTTCACTCTGTCCTTTCCATGGTTTATTTATAGATAGCCTTATTTGTTTGCATTGTCAAAAAGCAATAATTCATAGATTATTTCTTAGAGTCAAGAGAATAAAGATCAAATGCTGCCAAGTGTACACATGACAGATAAATGAGAGTATAACACCAGAATCCTCCTTTATCATGGAAATTGTGCTGGTTTCCTGTTAAGCAAATGAAAAGCAGATGTTAAAAACATAGCCAGTTGTGCATAGTTATGCTGCATTGAGATGACTAAGATTACAAGATGGTAAATGGTTAGTTGTTTTTTTTGTTTTGTTTTTTGTTTTTTTAAAGTAGAATGGTAAACGTGAAAGAAATTTGCCATTCAGTTGACTTTAGTAAGTCTAGAATCTGCTGTTTTCAACTCTTTTACATGAACATGATAGGAGGCACAAATGAAAGTTAATCTTCCTTTTAAAGTGTGTGTGCTTACAGTGGTACTTGGAATTTTGCTTGTACATCTTTAGTAGTACCTTTGTCAGTTAGCAAGAATTTTGGTTGTTCAGAGATTTTAGCCTTGGGCTACCTTTAACTGGCAGTCTTTATTCCCGGGATTCCACATTAGCTTGTTGAGAAATGAATCAATTGTGTCTTTCCACTGTGCCTCCCTCATAATGTCATCTCAAGGTATGAGGCTGGGGGGGGGGGGGAATGTAAAGCCTGAAGGGGGAAGGTGGGGGAAGACAGATGATTTATTACAAGGTGCCTTCCTTGCTGGAAATGTTCCCAACAAGCAAAGAATGCTTGAAACTGTTTTGTGAATTGACTGTGTGTGTGTGAGAGAGAGAGAGAGACCCCTAGGAAAGGGCAGTGAGAAAATGCGTTCATTTACAATGCCACTCACTGGGATAGTTTCATAAAATACACATTTCATTTTTCTGACAATATAAAGCTATGTGGGATGTAGAATATTCCGATTTTGGTGGGAAAGTCCTGATTTCCAAATGATTCCAGGTTGGTCTACAGACTTTTTAATGACTTGTTTCTGCAGTGCTGCTTCCTGTTTGTACAATATGCTGACAGTGAATTTTGAAAGAGTGCCCATTCTTCCCTGAAATTGATATTTTTTTAAAAAAAAGGAAAGAAAGAAATAGGGAGGATGAAGCACGCTTCTGCTTCAGCTATCAAAGCAAGCTGCCAAATACTGAGAAGAAGTTTCCTAATAATGAACGATTTCCAGGGACATCACCCCAAAAATGAAAACGCAATAAGATTTTGCAATGGGCAAAATGGCAGATTTGAATGACAAATAGGATTTAAGAGAATAATTAATAAGCTGACCACATCTGCTCTTTGTTATGAACCATGTAAAAACTCCATCAAGGCAGTGCTTTCTCAATAACATGGTGGGCATGAAATTCACACTTGACATGAACTGCACGAGTTTTCTTTGGCTACCAATACTGTGGCTAATCTGGCAGTCATTGAGGACCCAGTCCTGTCCTCCTTACTCAAGCAAAACTATCAAATGGATGAGCAATCCCACTGAAGCCAAATGCACAAATAAAATGTGAAGTCACTGGAACTAATTACATGCTTAAAGTTAGGCATATGCTTAAGCAACTTGAAGAACTGGAGCCTTAAGTCCTGGAAACAGATGAAGAGGATATGAAATATAATCATGCTCCTGGACTTACCCATTAACATCTGTCATTATTCAGGAGATTTAAAAAATCACGTTATCTCCAAGGTAAAATTATTTTTTTTCCTGACAGATCATTTTTCTCCCCTTTACAGCTCCCTTCTGTGTGTTCCTCATCATGTGCTCCCCACAATTTTATCCCCGCTGTATGTAACACACTTCTCATCCAGTTGCATTCCTCAGTGGGTTCTGGTAGCAAGAGGCAGGTGGTCCATTACGAGTTGGAGTTGGCTCGTACAAAAGCCATTGATCTAGGTGAACTACATATCTTGACTAAATGTGGATAACACCAGGTGGAGAAACAGATTTAACAGCATTATCCACAACACTAGTTTACAAATTCACTTATTTCCCTATGGTAACATACATTTTTGTGTATCCACATAAAGATGCTAACTGCAACGTACAGATTCTCCCAGTTCCAGTTCTTCTGTTCTTCCTTCACTTTTTCTTATCCCTTCAATATATGCAGTCAGGAGACTGGAGTTCCAGATTAATTGATCAATTTAAGGGATCATACCCTCTGGAATTATTGCCATTCCATTTCTAACCTCAGGACTGCAGAGAAGAGCAAACCTTGAAACGTTCAGAAGTTTGTTTCTGATGAGCACCCAGAAATGTTTGTCTGAATCAGCAGATGCTCTAGCATGTGCAAAACTGGACTGGAAATCCTCTAAGAATATATTTTTTCATTGTGAGATTTTTCATCATACTTTCTACTTCTATTCAGACCACAAATATATAAAGAACTGCTTTAACCTTTCAGCACTTAAGCATCTAATCCAGGTGGAGACTGGAAGTGGAGAGGTGCATTAATCTGGGTGTGATTTTTTTGTTTTTAAAGTTATCTGGTGGCTTGTGTGAAATGAGTTTGGTGAGGATGAGATACTATTGTGATGGGGACCATTATTGTTACAAAATATTATAGCACTTCAGATACAAATTCTATCAAATCTAAATACTATAAAATATTTTACATGACCCATAAGAAATTATTTTTTTTAAATTCCTGCTTTAGGCTTATATAGCTGTGAAATTACTTTTATGAAAGAAACATTTTGTCTCTGGTTGAGTAAAGATGCCAGGAGAATTAATTTCCCTACATCAAACCAAGCAATAAAGTAAACTCATTTTCTGAATAGAAAAACCTCTGAAAACAGAAAAATAATATTCCCTTGTTGAATTTTCTGCTCCCTGTGTGGTCAAATTAAATTAATTTTAAATCATTTCCATGAGCTATAAAAATGTTATCTTTGTGTCCATCAAAGAAGACAGAATGTGTAGATATAGCATGTTATGGAAGTGAAAAGAAGCTGATTGATTTATCTTTTTACTGCAACTCAGGAAACATAGGAAGGACTGGTTGCCAGTCCACATCAGCTTCATAGTCCAGACTAAAATGCCTTTGGTGCTGTTAGCCAGAATTCCATGCTGGACTCGACATAGGCAGACACTAGTATTCACTGTTATTTCTCAACAGTTTCAGAAATTGCTACTATCCTACTTGACAAGAAGGTGGCACCATCACTCTGAGATTGGTATTTCTCAAAGGCTGCAACTGCAGATCCACATGGGTACCTTTAAAACAATCTCCATAGGATGCATCAAGTGAATAACAAAATAGCAACTTCCCTGCAGCTGCTTTATATGTGTGTGTGTGTTTTTTTTAAAGAAACCGCCACACTGAAGTCCTGCTCCCTTGAAAGTAATGAGTCCTCCTTTGTGCTTTTCATGGGAGATGTACTGCTTCAACGGGATCACTTCATACCCCACCTTCATTGTATCCCACCACAAAACGGCTTTCCTTGGTTTCCAACTACAATGAGTTTCTTTGTAACTAGGGTGCTTTGCTGGTGACCTGCCTGAGCAGAGTTTCACTTCAACAGCATTGAGGGGACAATGCAATGAAGAATCAGAGCTCCCCCACGTTTGTATCAGCACTCAGCTTATTGGTGCTGCCGTGACAGATGCTCGATGCAGAAATCTGAATATAATTCTTAAATGCCTTGGCTGTACTTACAAATTACTCCTTAGTGACCAAATCAACATATTAAGCTAAACTTCATAAAACTACCTTCCTTTCTGAGCTGCACGTGGACAATGTTTATGCCAGAAGATAATGTGGACCCACTTTCATGACTAATTTTATGCTAACTGTAAAGGTCCAGGAATTTATCCTCCCCCTTAATGTGTGGGCGTATAACTTCCCATAATGTTAGTGAATGGTCTGCACATGCATCAAAGGATAAATTATTGTTCCTTGTTGTTTGAACTGTGCCATAGGTGTGTATGGTGTTCTACAAACAAATAAAACACATGCTCCTGCTTGTAAAGGCATTCAGTATATTAAGCAGTTATTATACAAAAGCCCTTCTCTTAAGAGTCACATTTGCATCTTTTGTAGTGAATACATGTGACAACTTTCACACACCATAAACTAGAGAGTATAGAGGAGATGAAAAGACTAAGGCTTCTTCCAGTCAGTGGCCAAATGTTCTATATATATGTCATATAGATACTTTTTTTTTTCCAACCAGAGATTTTGAATTTAGCTAGGGAGCTTTAAATATCAAAGTTCTCTTTGAGTCCTGGATTTGTTTCACAAAGGCAGTGGTTTAATAATCAATGTGAAATGCTATCCTATTCATAGATCTACCCGCGCTACCTAATCCCTGTTACTTTCTCTTTTAATAAACATGGGGGTGAAGGGGGTGGGGAAAGTTTTTCAGAACTAAAAGCTGCTCTCTGCAACACAGCCAAGCCCTTCCTGACAGAACTGTGGTTACACTGCTATGTAATTTGTGCAATACAGGGAGGCAATTTTCATCGTAAGTGGTAAATACAAAGGCTTCACCATGCTGCCCACTAATTGCTAAATACTCAAGGAGTTTTTCAGACATTTATTTAACACTAATTGCATTTGTAAATACCCTTTAGTTTACAGTGTGTGAAAGTTGCAATGAATGCCTGTGACAAAGGATGTCAAAGTGACACTTCATAGGCGGATATGACTGCAACAACGTTAAGCTCCTTTTCAATAATATTAATCATTTATTAAAACTCGGCCCAGCAGAACAGGCCAACAAGTATATGATGAGCTCTTAATTTCCATGAGTGATATGTAGAAAGCAATCTCCCCCTCTAAAATTTTCAAAATATGTAATAATTTTGCATATTAAATAAATGGTTTTAGCCTATGAATTATCACCTTAACATGTTAGTAATAATAATAAGGCGACTACAAGTGGGGAAACCTTGCTACAGGTTTTGTTTTACTTACACAAGGCAAAGAGCTCAATGAATATACAGACACCGGAGACCTTTTGGATTGTTGTCAATTAATTTTAGCATTGTGGCAGTGCCCGGCAGTTTCCAGTCATAGATCAGAGCCTCATTGTACTCAGCACTGTGCAAACACATAGTAAGAGAGTCCCTGCACCAAAGTGCTCAGAATTAAAATAGATGAATAGTGGGAAGGGAAACTGAGGGATGTAGACTTGGTAGAAAGCACCAGAGCAGGTCAGTGGCAGAGCTGGGAATTAAACTTAGATCTTTTTACTCCTAGTCCAGTGCCCTAATTGCTACAGCACACTGCTTTGCCTTAGTGGGCTCCGTGCTCCAATCCCAGCACTGCTGGGAAACACAGCTGTGAGGTGGACACTGGGCATGCAGATGAGAACACAAAAACCATTCTGGCATCTGAGTACTCAAGGACCAACCCTAAAGTCCTGGGTTCTCTCTCTGTGTCATTACTGAATTTCACATTGCAATATAGCTCATGAAATCACACAATAAAGGAAATTATACATTGTGTTTCTAGAACATATAATCATGTGACATATGTTTATAGATGGGCTTTGCTTCGTGGTGCTTCCTTTTCAAGCTTGCAGGAACAGGGTCTAACAAAAAGTGTGTGTATGGTGTGCATGAAAAGGAGGTACTAAGCAAGAGCGCAGGCAGGCTGTATTCAGCCTTCCTCATACAAATTGGCCAGTAAAGCTCATCTGCGATCTGACGTCTCACACTTTACCCTGCTGCACTAGGTCTGAGTCCTTTCTGAATCTTGAGAGTGGGCTGCTGCTGATGCCACATTATTAGTAGGTTGAGTTAGGGACAGATGCCCACCAGGGACTAGGATGGGACCTAAAGAGAATTTGGCTGCAAATCTGCAAAGATAACAGTTGTGTCTAAACTCATTGTGCCACCTAGTTCCCCTTACAAGATGTTATTAACTATAAGAATAGTGCTGAGTGAAGCCAAATGTTCAGCAAGATACAATTTAAATGTTTATCTGATTTATAAAAATTTCATCCTGAACTCCTCTGTCATGCAGTTTTGATTGTTATCTACATGTACCTAATCCCTTTATTCGGGAAATCAGGCCGGAGCTTCTGTGAAAAGGAGTTCCCTGTGGGACTTTTAGGCCTGATTGGTTTCAGCCATGTGAGGAATAGCATGAGATCGGCTTTCCTCCAGGTCTGCTGAGTGGTTAGGGCAGTGGTTTGGGAGACCTGGGTTCAGTTTCCTGCTCTGCCACAGACTCCCTGGGTGGCCTTAAGCAAGTCACTTATCAAATCCTCAGATCCTCAAAGGTCCTTTGGCCTATGGATTTGAATGGGTTAAATACCTTTGAGGATCTGGGCTTTAGCCTCTCTGTGCCTCAGTTCCCCATCTGTAAAATGATGATGATTGTACTTCCATACTTCACAGAGGTGTTGTGAGGATTTTAATGTGTCGAGGACCACATTAAAGATTGTGAGGTGCTCAGTTATTGTGGTAATGGGGGTCATATCACTACCTTTCGTAGATGGCAGCATTCTGCCCTCATGTGTGTGGGTGTATCAGAGGGGAAGGAACATGCAGGGTGCTGCTTGGCCATCTGCATGGGAATTTGGTAAAATATAGATATGGTTCTAGCTCTCCCTTGAAAGGTAGACTGGAGGCCAGATAATGCACCTAACAGCATATCTGTGCCCTGAGGGTGGTGAGATGGTGCTCTCCTTGGGAGTGTGGCTAGACCATATGTCCTGCTGTGCATACAGTTCCATCCAGCAGCTGGTGCTAGGGGAGCACAGGCTGCTCCCCTTTGGAGCAGAATCAAGGGGCACTGCTGTATGTGCTACCCAAGGCTTATCTGAGCAGGCAGAATGGCTCAGCAACCATGTGCTTGGCTATTCACACTACATTCTCCACTCTTCCATCCACATGTTTCAGAGGAGCAAGGGCTGAAAGTACAACAGAAACCAGGACATGAAGAGGGGCATGAAAGTTTTTAAAAAAATGAAAAAGAAAAAGAAAGGAAGACAAATAAAAAAGAACCAAAAGAAAAGTTCACCAAACTTATTTCAGCTTCAGAAAATGTTTGTATGAACTTTGGGCTAGGATTCAAGCCAGCTCTTTTGTTAGTCTGAAAGGGTTCACCCATCCCTACATAACAGTCTGTTAAACAGAGCTATAGGAAGAGCTTAGTACGTATGGTAACGAGAAGCTATCACATTTGGGGCCTGATCAAGCGCCCTTTGAAGTGGAAAGATTCTCATTGACTTCAGTGGGTCAAGCTCTTATCTTTTTGTCAGTTTTGGAAAAAGATGTGTG